>NC_134691.1:95209961-95509961 GCF_050947455.1 Rhinoderma darwinii | reverse complement strand
TTGAATTGTGTCTGTGGGAATTTTTGCCCATTCATCCAGAAGATCATTTGTGAGGTCAGACACTAATGTTGGACGAGAGGGTCTGGCTTGCATTCTCCATTCTAGTTTATCCCAAAGGTGTTTGATGGGGTTGAGGTCAGGGCTCTGTGCGGGCCAGTCAAGTTCTTCCACACCAAACTCACCCAACCATGCCAAATGGACCTTGCTTTGTGCACTGGGGCACAGTCATGCTGGAACGGAAAAGGGCCTTCCCAAAACTGTTCCCACAAAGTTGGAAGCATACAATTGTCCAAAACGTCTTGGTATGCTAAAGCATTAATATTTCCCTTCACTGGAACAAAGGGGCCTAGGACAACCCCTGAAAATGAACCTCATAGCATTATCCCTCCACCACCAAACTTTACAGATGGCACAATGCAGTCAGGCAGGTAACGTTCTGGCATTCACCAAACCCACTGTCACGATACATGGGTATGTGGGCCCATTAGGCCACACTGCCGTAGCGGGGTAGCAGCTAGCCAAACAATAGTCTATACAAAGTCTAGTACAAGAGAGCCTGTAATAGTCCAGATAGTAGCAGGGGCTTAGGCACAGATGAAACTTGAAGGTAGATGACGCCACACGTGGTGGAGGATATCAGGTGTGGCAGATGACACCAGACAAGGTGTATGGCAGCAGGCGTGACAGGTGGCACAACACGACTCCAACACTCGATAAGGCTCAGGAACAAACACAGCACGGGATACAGGTAGCAGGGCACAGGAACACTAGCAACAGGATAACACTAAGGGACCATTTGCTAAGAATAACATGGGAATACACAACAACGCTCAGGCAAGGAGTGAAAGGGCAGAGACCCTTTTATAGTCCAGTGTGATTAGGGCTGATTTGCATTTATTTTTCATGCGCGTGTGCCCTGGCACTTTAAGGCCAGGAACGTGCGCATACCATACCGGAGACTGCGGAGCGGAAGTGAGTGCTGGCGTCTCCTAGGAAGGAGATGCCGGCAGCACTGGGGAGTCTGTGGTTACGGCCGTCGACGGGTGAGTGGGCACCACGGGCCGCTGATGTTACACCCAGACTTATCCATCAGACTGTCAGAAAGAGAAGGGTGATTCGTCACTACACAGAACACATTTCCATTGCTCCAGAGTCCAGTGGTGGTGTGCTTTACACCACTCTATCTGACGCTTGGCATTGTGCTTGGTGATATAAGGCTTGCATGCAGCTGCTCGGACATGGAAACATGTGAAGCTCCCGGCACACAGATTTTGTGCAGATGTTAATGTCAGAGGAGGATTCGAAGTGAGTTAGCAGAGAGTTGGCGACTTTTATGCCCTATGTGCCTCAGCACTCGGCGACCCCGCTCTGTAACTATATGTGGTCTGCCAAATCGTGGCTGAGTTGCCTAGATTCCGAAACACTTCCACTTTGCAATCATACCACTCACAGTTGATCATGGACAGGGTGTTATTGCAAAGTGGAAGTTTTTAGGAATCACAGCAACTCAGCCACGAAGTGACAGACCACGTAAAGTTATGCGCCCACAGCCCGTCCTGCAAGAAGCCTGTGATGCTGTCAGCAAGGAGAGATGGTGAGTTTCTATGTGTCTCTGTGTTTGTGTATACAGTATGTGTCTCTGTGTTTGTATGTGTTTATGTCTCTTTGTAAAAGTGTGTGTTCAATATTAAAGTAAAACAGATAAAATTAAGATATCTGTTCTGCCCCGTATATACCCTGCTGCCCCTATAAACCCTACTGCCCCTATATATGGTGAGGTCCCCTATATACCCTGCTGCCCCCTACATACCCTGCTGCCCCCTATATATCCTGTTTCCCCTTATATACCCTGCTGCCTCCTATATACCCTGCTGCGCCTTATATACCCTGCTGCCTCCTATATACTCTGCTGCCCCTATATACTCTGCTGCCCTTTATATATTCTGCTGTCCCTTATATACCCTGCTGCCCCTATATATCCTGCTTCCCCTTATAACCCTGCTGCCCCTAGATACCATGCTGCCCTTATATACCCTGCTGCCTCTATATATCCTGCTGCCCCCTATATACCTTGCTGCTCCACATATACTCTGCTGCCCCTTATATACCCTGTTGCCTCTTACTCTGCTGCCCCTTATATACCCTGCCGTCCCTTATATACTCTGCTTCCCCTTATATACCCTGCTGTCCCTTATATACCCTACTGCCCCCTATATACCCTTGTGCCCCTTACATGCCCCGCTGCCCCATATACCCTGCTGCCCCTTATATACCCTGCTGATCCTTATATACCCTGTTGCCCCTTATACAATCTGCTGCCCCTTATATACCCTTCTGCCCCTTATATACCCTGATGCCACTTATATACCCTTCTGCCCCTTATATACTCAGCAGCACTTTTTGGCTTTTGGAACTCAAGTTTTGCTGAAATGGTTTTAAGGTGCCATGTCACATTTGCAAACTACTGAGGGACAAAATCAGTGTAAACCACACAAAAGTGACCCCATTTGGGAAACGACACCCCTGAAGGAATTTATCAAGGGGTATAGTGAGCATTTTGACCCCACAGATTTTTTGCTGAATTTAGTGGAATTAGGCTGTAAAAATGAAAATCTACGTTTTTTCTAATACAATGTAGTTTTAGCTCCGATTTTTCCAATAGATAAAGGAGAAAAAAGCACCCCAACATTTCTAACGTGAACTCTTCTGAGCACGGCAATACCCCATATGTGGTGATAAACTGCTGTTTGGACCCACGGCAGGGCTTAAAAGGGAAGAAACACCATTTGGCTTTTAGAGCTTAATTTTTGCTGGAATGGTTTGTGGCGCCATGTCACCTTTGCAAAGCACCTGCGGGAACAAATCAATGGAAACCACCCAAAAATGACCCCATTTGGGAAACTACACCCCTCAAGCAATTTATCGAGGGGTATAGTGAACATTTTGACCCCACATTTTTTCCTGAATTTAGTGGAATTATGCTATAAAATTTAAAATCAAATTTTTTCTGATAAAACGTGGACATTTTTACATTTTTACAAGGAGAAAAAGCACCCCAACATTTGTAAAGCAATCTCTCCCTAGTACGGCAATAGCCCACATGTGGTCATAAACTGCTGTTTGGATACACAGCAGGGCTCAGAAAGGCAGGAGCGTTACTTGGCATGCAGATTTTGCTGGAATGTTTTTTGGGTGCCATGTCGCATTTGCAAAACCCCTGCCGGACCAAATCAGTGGAAACCCACCAAAAGTGACCCCATTTGGGAAGCTACAAGGGGTATAGTGAGCATTTTGACCCCACAGGCTTTTTGCTGAATTTAGTGAATTATGCTGTGAAATTGAAAATTAAATTTTTTCTGTCAAAACGTGGAAATGTTCAATTTTTACAAGGAATAATGGAGAAAGAGCACCCCAACATTTGAAAAGCAATTTATCCCGATTACGGCCATACCCCATATGGGGTCATAAACTGCGGTTTGGTCACACTGCAGGGCTCAGAAAGGCAGATTTTCCCCACTTGGTTTTTTGGCGCCAAGTTGCATTTGCAAAATCCTGAGGTACCAGAGTACAGTGGAAGCCCCCAAGAAGTGACCCCATTTTAGAAACTACACCCCTCAAGGCATTTATCATTTGCCTGGACATATGACAGGGCTCAGAAGTGAAGAGCACCATGTGCATTTGAGGTCTATTTTGGTGATTTTTACAGCATTGGCCCACAATTGCAGGGCTCTGGGCTCAAATAGTAAAACAAACCCCCAAGGAGCGACCTCTATTTTGGAAATTACACCCTGTAAGGCATTTTAAGGGATGTAGTGAGCATTTTGACCCCACAGGTGTTTTTTCATTATAAATGAAGGCGCAGCGGATGGTGCAAAGTGAAAATTGCAACTTTCCACTGATATACCATTTTAGTGCACAATATGCTGTGCCCAGTTTGTGATACCGAAGACAAATACCTCATAAACTGTTAAGCTGGTTCTCCCGCGTATCGCGATGCCATGTATGTGGACGTAAACTCCTCATAAACTGTTAAGCTGGTTCTCCCGGGTATCGCGATGCCATGTATGTGGACGTAAACTGGTGTTTGGGCACGTTGTAGGGTTCAGAAGGGAGGGAGCGCCATTTGGCTTTTGGAGCGCAGGTTTAGCTTGGTAGTTGTTCTGTTTGGGGTTTTAATTGTATTGCAGTTTATAATGTGGGGGCATATGTAATCTGTGCGGAGTACATCAGGGCATAATAAGAGTGTATCACCATATTCTGAGAGCCAGAACTTTTTTATTTTTTCTTCACTGGATCTGTGTGAGGGCTTATTTCTTGCAACATGTAGTTTTCATTGGTACCTTTTTGGGGTACGCACAATTTTTCTATCACTTTTTATTCCATTTTTTGGCAAGCAAGGTGACCAAAAAACATGAATTCTGACAAAGTCTTTTATTCTTTTTTCTTACGGCGTTCACCCTGGGCTATAAATTACTATTTTTGATCACTTTTTATTCCATGTTTTGGGAGGGGTGGTGATAAAAAAAATATCAATTCTGGCATTGATTTTAATTTTTTGCGGTGTTCACCGTGCAGGAAAAATAACTTTATAGTTTGGGTCGTTACGGATGCGGCAATATCAAATATGTGTACTTTTTTTAACGTTTTCATTTTTTTCCTATTTTAAAAGACTTATTATAGGAAAAAGCGAGGTGTTTGTTTTTATTAACTTGAAACTTTTATTTTTACACTTTTATTCAACTTTTTTTTTGTCCCACTAGGGACTTGAGGGCCTGCACTTCTGATCTTTTCTCTATTGCACTACCCACGTAGTGCAATGCATTAGAGCTGTCAGTCATTCACTGACAGCAAGCCTATTAAGTCCCGTCTCTCGACGGGGCCTAATAGGCTATCGTGCGTGGCCGACCAGGAGGCCATTGTTAACCACTAAGATGCCGCCATCGCTTTTGATTGCGGTATCTAAGGGGTTAATGGCGGGGATCGGAGCTGTAACATACAGCTGACACTTGCGGCTGATGTCGCAGGCTCAGCTTCTGAGCCTGCACTATATTTCTTTTGCAGCCAGAAGCATTTCAGGCCCCGCCTCTGGGCAGGACCTAGCAGGTTTCCGTACTTGGCAGACAGGAGGCCATTGTTAGGCCTCCGGTCTGCCAGAGCAGTCATCGGAAACCCTGCAATTGCATCGCGGGGTTCCGATCAGCTAGTAAACGCCATAGATGCAGCGCTCGCTTTTGAGCGCTGCATCTAAGGGGTTAATCGGCCGGATCGGAGGCTAGCTCCGATCCTGGCTATGCAGCAGGGTGTCAGCTGTAATATACAGCCGACACCCGCTGGCGATGGTGCGGGCTCAGCTTCTGAGCCCGCAACAGCAACACAATGTATCAATACGTTGTGTTGCGTTAAGTCCTTAACCCCTTAGTGACCAGCAATATGCCTTTTCACGGCAGTCACTAAGGGGTCTTAGGCTAGGCCGTCGCCTTTTCACGGCGGGCCAGTCTAAGCCCTGCACGGGTGTCCCGTGCAGGCTGGAATCGGGGCTTGGCTGTATGAAGACAGCCGGACTACTGCTCCAACGACCACAATCAAAGTTTACTTCGATCGCGGCCGTTTAACCCGTTAAATGCTGCGGTCAATAGCGACCGTGGCATTTAACTTGTTTACAGAGGGAGGTAGCTAACTCTCTCGCCCATCGGCGGGCCGCAAATGCAATGGCGGGCATTCGATGGTGTGCCATGGCAGCCGGGGGCCTGATAAAAGCCCCAGGTCTGCCCTGGGCATATGCCTATTAGGACGTGCCAGATTTACACTGACAGACAATAATGCTTTGGTATACTAAGTATACCAAAGCATTATAGCAGCGATCTGAAGATCGCATAGTAAAGTCCCCTAGTGGGACTAAAAAAATAAGTAAGCAATGTGAAATAAAAATGATTAATAAAAATTACAGTAAAAAAATATTTTATTTTTTTTTACATAAAAAGTGGTTTTATTTAGTAAAAGTGTAAAAAAGAAATAAAAGTACACATATATGGAATCGCTGTGACCGTAATGACTCAAACAATAAAGTTAATATGTAATTTAAACCACAAGGTGAACACCGCAAAAAACAACAACGAAATCGCAATTTTTTTCCATTGCCCCCCAAAAAGTCATAATAAAAGTTAATCAATAAGTCCCATTCAACCCAAAACAGTACCAATCAAAACGACGTCTCGTCCCGCAAAAAAAACAAGTTTAAAAAATCACTACATTGACAGAAAAATAAAAAAATTACGGCTCTTGGAAAGCGACGATGAAAAAACAAATAATTTTAGTTCAAAAGTGTTTTTATTGTGCAAAAAGTCGTAAACCATAAAAAACCTATAGATATGTGATGTCGTCGTAATCGTACCGACCCATAGAATAAAGGTAATGTGTTATTCACGCCGCAGAGTGAAAGGCGTTAATTTAAAACGCATAGAACAATGGTGGAATTTCAGGGTTTTTTTATATTCCCCCCCAAAAAAAGTTAATAAATGTTAATCAAAAAAAGATATGTACCCCAAAATGGTGCCATTAAAACCTACAACTAATCCAGCAAAAAACAAGTCCTCATACAGCTATGTCGACGTACAAATCAAAAAGTTACAATGCGTGTGTATACAGTGAAGGAAATAAGTATTTGATCCCTTGCTGATTTTGTAAGTTTGCCCACTGTCAAAGTCATGAACAGTCTAGAATTTTTAGGCTAGGTTAATTTTACCAGTGAGAGATAGATTATCAAAAAAAAAAAACAGAAAATCACATAGTCAAAATTATATAGATTTATTTGCATTGTGCACAGATAAATAAGTATTTGATCCCTTTGGCAAACAAGACTTAATACTTGGTGGAAAACCCTTGTTGACAAGCACAGCAGTCAGAAGTTTTTTGTATATAACCGAAAAGCACAGCATGGATCTAAAAAGGTTCAGATAGAGTAAAGATGCAGCCGTCGGGGCGTGGCTTGGACATGGCGCTGACCAGACGTGCTGCTTGAGAGCTCCGTTCCTGCACTTCCCTAACCCGCTCATAAGCACATTAATAAGCATCATTTTATCACCCTGATGGTCAGGAAATCCAAGGCCTCCACGGGGACTCCCTACTGTACACGGCAGATGTCTTCAGCCGGCTCTATCCAGAGATTTCTGACCGACGCTGCATCTGGAACATCATCTAAGATGGCGCCGCTGGAGGGGAGGCGAGATGGCGCCGGGACTTCGCTTCCAGAGGGGCTATCATCTGCGGCCGGCGTAGCTGCATCAGGTACCGCTAGTACCTTCCCCTCGATATCGGGCTCTCAGGGGCAGTTTCCCTCCTTGCTGGATGGGATTGAGCCGAGCTCTTCTGGGGCTGAGATGGCGCTGCCTACGCGGGACTGTTCGCCACGTGGTGCCTGTAATGGCGGCCGGGTTTCTCCCTTATCCTCCCCTCATGTGCTGGGGCCTGCAATCCTGCCTTCTACCTCTCCCAGAGATATAGCTGTTCATCCCTCCTCTCATATTGGTGTTACTGCTGTCCTAGGGGATGATTTACAGGGCATGAGACGACAGCTATCAGCATTGCCCACTAAACAGGACATGGAGCGTTATGTAAACCGCCTGGAGACTACATATAAATCGAAAATACAATCTCTTACTACCAATTTATCTCAATTGTCCGATCAAGTACAGCGGATGGAAAGCGATGTATCCAGTATTACACAGCAACAAGTTTCTCATGCCGACCGATTAGATCAGCACTCTCAGCAGATTCACACATTATTTAATCTTGCTGAGGATCATGAGAATCGGAATCGCCGTAATAATATTCGGCTGCGGGGCATTCCTGAGGATATCTCTCCGGGTCAACTTATTCCTGCTTTACAGTCTCTGTTTAATTCTCTACTTGGGCGCCCTGCTGATGATCCCTTGGAGCTGGATAGAGCACACAGGACTCTAGGTCCGCGCAGCCCGGATCCTGATAGGCCTAGAGATGTGCTATGCCGTGTTCATTTTTTTTCTCTTAAGGAGCAGATCATGAGGAAGGCCCGAGATAAAGGCGAGGTTTTATTACAGGGAGTCAAGATCCAGCTGCTGTCTGGTTTGTCCAGGATGACTCTGGACAAGCGCCGGGTGCTACGTCCTTTACTGGACGTCTTGAGAGAACATGAGATCTCCTATTCCTGGGGTCACCCCTTTCAGTTGCAAGTTCGCAGGAACGGGGCACTGCTGAGTGTTCGGGACCCGGGGGACGTTCCAGATTTCTGTGATGCTCTCCGTTTGCCTAGAGTCTCTCTCCTGGATTGGCCTTATGTTCCCAGCCCGCCGCCGCGTCCACGGTCACGCAGGCGAGGTCGTTCTCCTGCTTCTCCTATGAGGCGTCATGATGGGCGTCCTGCAGAGCCGATGTGATGCCCTTTTAATGTCTCTTAATTGCAGCCTGCTGTCGGAGTTTAATTACAATGGTTATTGCGTTTATCAGCTGAAGAAATTATATTCGGAGTTACATATGGTCATTACTGAGTGGGTCTGCATTATGTTTCACAGGTGATTGCTGTTGGATACCTGGTGGTCACTAATAGCGGTCGATTGCCGTTAATATGCCACAATTGCGAATGTATTTTTTCTTATTATTTTTCTTTATTGCTAACCTGTTTGTACATTTATGCTGACAATGAATGTATTCAGGGGTGTTCGCTGCCGGGGTTTCTTTAAGGCCCTACTAACAATGTAACTCCTTAATTAATTATTTTTGGGTAACGCACTATGTGCCTTGGTTTTCCTTTTGGGTTATATCGTTATTTACTACATAAAATTTGCTGGGTTGGGGGGTGCGGGGCGCTGGCTAGACCTTGTCCTGACACTCCTCCTCTTAGGGTTTCACTGGTTATATCCGGTGTATATTGGATTGTTTCTCCTTGATTAGATCAAGGAGTGGGTGCTTGTTTCACCCACTTGTTTGTCCTTGTTGTCGTGTCTCCCTTCCTTGTCTGTCTTGTCCTTCTCTTCATTGTTGTAGCACATTTCTTGATTTGCTAGACATACGTGCGTTGGAAATGGCGCAGCTGAAAGTCTGTACCTTTAATGCTAGATGGCTTAATGTCCCGGAAAAACGGTCGCAGATATTGTATAACATGCACAAAGAACGGGTAAATATCCTGTTTTTACAGGAGACTCATTTTCAGGTGGGCCACACTCCACAGTTTACAAATCGCTATTATCCAGTATGGTTCCACAGTACCAACCCGGAATCCAAGTCCAAGGGAGCTAGTATTTGTATACACAAGTCACCCTCTCATAAACTGGTAGACGTTCTGCTTGACCCGGGTGGTCGGTATGTGTTTCTTAAACTGTCCATTCGGAATAAGCTGTTCACCTTGGCTAATATGTACCTCCCCAATCAGGATCAGGCGCGAGTATGTTGTGGGTATTTGCGGAAATTGGAAGAGTTCACGGAGGGAGTTTTGATTGTGGGCGGTGATTTTAACCTGACGTTCGATTCTAGGCTTGACACCTCCTCGGGCAGGTCTACGGTACCGAAGTCCCACTTGGGAGCCTTGAAAACTGTGATGCATTCCATGCAATTGATTGACGTGTGGAGGATTCTACATCCTCAGGTAAGAGAATACACTTACTTCTCCCCGCTACACAATATGTATAGTAGACTGGATGCCTTTCTTATTAGCCACCATTTGCTTACCTGGTATCCTATTTCTGAGGTGGGCCCTATGGTTTGGTCGGATCATACCCCTGCATTTCTGACACTTACGTTTCCTAGTTCAGTACCCAATTTCCAATCTTGGAAACTTAACGATAATTTATTGGGTGACTCGGTGTGTGTGTCAGCCCTTAAGGACTCACTTAACAGTTTTTTTGAGGTACACACACATGACACTACCCCATTACCATTACAGTGGGAGGCGCTAAAGTGTGTAGTCAGGGGAGTTCTGATCCAACATGGGGCTCGGTTGAAGCGGGAAAAAGGGGTAGCCATTACGCGGCTCCTTGCTCAGATACGGGACCTTGAATCCTGCCATAAACGAGTGCTTTCCTCGCAGATATTTGCGGAACTTACTGCAGCGAGAGAATCCTTGCATTCTCTGATAGACCAGTCACACGCTCGATTCAGGGACCGGATGAGAAAACACTCGTACGAATTTGCAGATAAATGTGGCAAGTCTCTAGCACGGATACTACATCCTCGCACCCAGGCGTCGTATATCCCTAAAATTACTTCTCCCTCGGGCGGTGAGGTTCATGATCCGGTGGGGATCACCGACTGCTTCAGACAGTATTACTCGGCATTCTACAATCTTAAAGGCCATTTTCAGGATATACAGGCGGATGCGTTACGTGATAAAATAGACCGGTATGTACATGACACTGCGCTGCCGTCCTTGGGGGGCGGGGAGGCTTTGGGACTCGAGGAGGATTTTTTGGAAACGGAGGTGGAGCGTGCTATTGGGGATTCCCCCTTGGGCAAAAGTCCAGGACCCGATGGGTTTATTAATAAATTCTATAAAACATTTAAGGATCAATTGGCTCCGTTCTTGACGAAAGTTTTTAATTCAGTGTCTTCCTCGTGTCCCTTTGCACCCCAGTCCCTTGAGGCTCATATTACCCTTTTACCAAAACCGGGCAAAGATCCGACGGTGTGCGCAAACTTCCGACCAATATCATTGATAAATGTAGGTGTTAAGATTTTTGCGAAGTTACTGGCCTCTTGACTCTCGCCTCTCTTACCAGATTTGGTCACAGATGACCAGGTGGGGTTTGTGCGCGGCAGAGAAGCACGGGACACCACTAACAAGACCCTCCTTTTAACATCATACTGCCAATCCCATAAGATACCGATGTGTTTACTTTCGGTCGATGCGGAAAAAGCATTTGACAGGGTACATTGGGTGTTTCTCCGCATTGTCCTGACACAGGTTGGCCTTGGCGCCATTATGGTGGATAGGATTATCGCATTATATCATGGGCCTACGGCCAGGGTTCGAGTTAATGGGTTGTTATCTGACTCTTTGCATATCTCTAATGGCATGAGACAAGGGTGCCCACTCTCACCTTTACTATATGTTTTGGTCATGGAACACCTGGCCGTGGCACTGCGGAACAACCCTAATGTTAATGGCGTCTGTGTTGGCGCAAAACACCACAAACTAGCATTGTATGCCGATGATCTCCTTGTGTACATTACAACTCCCATGGTTTCCTTGCCATCTTTGACCGGGGAATTCGAGCGTTTTGGCCATGTGAGCAATTTCAAAGTCGACTATTCCAAATCGGAGGCATTGAATATATCTCTCGATACTACCTTAGCCACCCATCTCGCTCGGGTTTTCCCGTTCAAATGGCAATCTACATCTCTAAAATACCTGGGGGTGCAAATTCCCACACACCAGTCGGATCTGTTCGCTTTTGAATTACACACCCATTCTGCAGCGCACCTTGAAGGATTTAATGGCGTATGGTGGGAATCGCATATCGTGGTTTGGGCGCATTAACGCGGTAAAAATTGACATTTTACCCAAATTCCTTTACATATTCCAAACCGTCCCTATCATGATTCCAACGAGCTTCTTCCAAATTTTGCATAGGGCCATAACTAAATTTGTCTGGGGCTCCTCTAAGCCTCGTGTTCGTTTTGCTGTCCTTAGTCGGCCGAAAAAGGAGGGAGGGGGGCAGGTTTGCCGGATTTTAAATGCTACCACCAAGCTGCGTTACTGATGCGATTAGTAGACTGGTTCCGTTCAGGTGCGGGTAAGCAATGGGTGCGCATTGAGAAGGCTATGTCTCCCCTAGCACTGTTGTCTCTGCCTTGGTTGTCTGCTTCTCAGCGACCTTCATCTTCTCTGCCTTACCTCACACGTCAGTTTCTTGTAGTCTGGGAGCGGATCATTGCTACGATGGACATTGTTCACCGTCCAGGCCCTCTAACCCCTCTTTTTGATGATCCTTCCTTTCCTCCGGTGGTGGGTCTGGACACATT
Organism: Rhinoderma darwinii; assembly: GCF_050947455.1. Classification (NCBI taxonomy): domain Eukaryota; kingdom Metazoa; phylum Chordata; class Amphibia; order Anura; family Rhinodermatidae; genus Rhinoderma; species Rhinoderma darwinii. The sequence continues at coordinate 95,497,970 of NC_134691.1, read as the reverse complement.
CCTCTGTTGGGAGAGACAGGACGGTAGTTTCTTGGCTAAGACTCTTACACCTGAGGGTACAATCTTGTCACAGGCTGTGGTCTCCGGGGCCTGCCCGGGGGGACGTCCGGTTTGGTGGTCCTATTTTCAGTTGCGCTCCTATCTTCTTTCAATGGGCGACCATTTTGCTTTGCTGCAGGTTAAGACTCCTCTGGAACACTACTTGTTGTTGACTACTGCCCCCTCTCATGTGCTGTCTTTTTTACACGGGATCCTCCTCCCTAAATACGATTACTCCCAGCTGACATTCACCACCGCATGGGATGAGGAATTGGGGACTCGACACTCTGCTGAGGAGTGGGGCACATCTTTCTTCCTGGCGCATAAACTGCCGACTTTGTGCCTTGCCCAGGAAAAAAATTATAAGATTCTCACTAGATGGTATCGCTGTCCTTCTTTACTGCATAGGATATTCCCTGATGTACCTGATGAATGCTGGAGGTGTGGGGAGGCTCCTGGAACCATGCTGCACATTTGGTGGGATTGTCCCAAACTTCGTCCCTTTTGGGGAAAGATTTTTGATCTCGGTAATAAACTTTTTCATACTGAGGTTCAGACTTCGGCCTCTATTGGTTTACTTTCCATGGTTCCGGGATCACTCTCACACCTCAAAAAGAGTGTCTTTCGGCATTTTTTGACCGCAGCAAGAACAGTGATTCCTCGTCATTGGAAGTCCAGCACTGTACCTTCCTTGAAGGAATGGGTGACGGAGGTGAACGGAATTATGAGGATGGAGGAGTTGATGTCTGCTGATCAGGGTAAAGCTGAGCTCTTTGTCCGCACCTGGGAAGTGTGGTCTGGGTGGTGATGATTTACCTCTCTGGCTGGATGGCCTCTTTTGAATACCTACATAAAGTCTACTTTTTGCGTGCTATGTCCGTATGTGTTTCCCTTTGTTGTCTTGTGTCAGTGTTAGTCTGTCGTATAATGTGCACTTATATGCGATAATTGTTATCCACCTGTGGGGACTGGCTCCCCTAAATAATGCACTATCTTTGCTGCACTTATGGTACTGTTATTTTCATTGCATTCTTATATAGTTTTTGCTTACTAGGCTACCTCCTACTGCTGCTCTGTGTCTTTGCATACTTTATGTGATATTGAAGTGGTTATAGTGCACTGTATGTGAATTTTGCAAATGTATGAAACCATGTATATGCTGTTTTGTTGTGTATATTTTCAAAATAAAATCTTTGATAAAGAAAAAAATAAAATAAAGATGCAGCCGTCAGCAAGCATGTATTCAATTATGAACCAGATCCTGGGGTGTATACCCATGGAGCATCCTAAAGCATTACATATGACCGAAAAGAGAAAAGATGCCACAAGACAAGAACATATGAGAAAATAGAAAAGTACTTTAATGAAAATTACACATAAATACATAATGATAAAAAAAGGAATCCATCAACCAACAGGTTAAAAAAGACATGCACGCCATGCACTATACAAGGTAAGTAACGTCTAAGGTAGACAAAGGGTATAATCTGGTAATAAGGGTACGTCGGTACATAAATATAAATTAATACAAAATGACTACAAATGTATGCCAGATGAAATGGTCAAAGGAGAAGTACTCAAAGGTATAAAGATAATACCATAAATGGATAACATCAATGTATGGACAAATGTGAACAACATATGATGATGGAGCACGTACCCATTTAACGTCCAGGTGAGTACACGGCAATGTGTCTGCCCCAACGCGCGTTTCGGCGCAACTGCCTTCGTCTGGGGGTAGCATTGAAATGATGTATGTTCCACTATATATAGGAAAAAGCCAGCCAATCATAGAACATCCAAAAGCGGGAACCCAGGTGTAGAAAGTATAATAATACATATATCGCCACATATTTACCGTTCGCTTTCCTCGTGGTGAAGGTAGTGGCCGCGCCTACCGGAAACGCCGGTCACGAGGGGCCGGGGCCGGATACACGTCATCGCGTCAATAGACGCGGTCACGTGAATCCGGAGTCCGGCGCGTCATGAGCGGGGAACGGAGGCCGGTCACCCGTACACCAATCAGAGGAAGCGACTCAGCGAAAGAATGGGTAACCCTGGATACGCAGTGTATATGGTGACGGCCATAGAACCAGATGTGATTGAAACGCCAGTGAATAACATTTTGTGATTTAAATGTAATGCAAGTGCGGAGAAACAAATATACATAAGAATATTATTATATGTTAAAAGGAATAAGACATAAAAAAAGATGAGTGTGTGAAGCAATATTGTATATCAAAAAGATACACTGAGTGCATTGATAATGAGTAACAAACCTATGAATATGAATGGGAATGTAGATGAAGTGGTAAATAAGTAGACAATGCAAAGTGTAAATGTGAATGAGAAAATGATGATGTTGATAGGAAGTGAAACATAAAGACAAAAAATATATATATACAAAAATAAATAAATGTGAAGTGAAAAATAAGATGTAGTAATGTTGAATAAAGTGGACAATAGGTCCAATGTGTAGAGAAATATTAAATTAAGAAAAATATGTAATAGATGTATATATTTAATAAAATACAGGTGACATTGTGAGAAGTTTGACAAAAGTAAATAATAAATAAATAAAACATAACACTGGTTATTATATTAATAGAAATGGCCTCAGGCCAAAATGACAGACACAGACATAAATCTGTATGTTGACTGGTCACTGCACATCACAAAAGGACAGGATCAATAGTGAGGTAAAATGGCATCCCAGGAAGTGGAGAGGAAGGAATCCGAATAATGAAATACAAAAGACCGTGTCAAAAATCTAATCTGTGAAGAAATAAAAAATGTTAAAATCACATAGACACACAGGATCCTTAGTAAACAATGACAAGAAAAATCCAACACCATTAAAAGCTGCTGACAGTCAGAGAAATGATGAAAACCCTGCGGTCTCATTGAGACCTGCCAGGTGCATAGTCTGAAGTCTCCATATCCACTTGCATTCACGCTGCAGTAGACGTTTTTTTGAGATCACCCCCACGCATACCAAGATTAATGTGATCAATGCCCCTAATTTTTAACATCTTAGAATTACAGGCATGGTGTAGTCGGAAATGTCTAGGAATCGTCTTGAGTTTTTCAGCATTAACAGCATTCTCAATGTCCCTGACATGCTCTCTAACCCTCAAACGCAATTCGCGGGTGGTCATGCCTACGTATATCTTCGGGCATGGGCAAAGGGCATAGTATATAACACCCTTAGTTCCACACGATATGGGCCAACAAATTTTGAAATCATGATTTCCGCTGGAATCTGTAAAGTTTTCTGTACGTTCAATGTTTGGGCAACTAATGCAATCGCCGCATGGTTTGCAACCCCATTTCGGCCCCTTGCTGCTGAACACCTTACCAGGTTTGATAGGTGAAAGGTAACTACGTACCTTGGCATCGCGCAGATTGGGAGCTCTGCGAGGTGCCATGACAGGATAATGAGGGAGGACCTTCAACAAGATGGGATCAGTCAGAGGGAAGGAGGTTGTCACTCAGGATTTGACGGTACATGGCTCCATCCATTCTCCCATTGATGCGGTGAAGTAGTCCTGTGCCCTTAGCAGAGAAACACCCCCAAAACATAATGTTTCCACCTCCATGCTTGACAGTGGGGACGGTGTTCTTTGGGTCATAGGCAGCATTTCTCTTCCTCCAAACACGGCGAGTTGAGTTAATGCCAAAGAGCTCAATTTTATTCTCATCTGACCACAGCACCTTCTCCCAATCACTCTCAGAATCATCCAGATGTTCATTTGCAAACTTCAGACGGGCCTGTACATGTGCCTTCTTGAGCAGGGGGACCTTGCGGCGACTGCAGGATTTTAATCCATTACGGCGTAATGTGTTACCAATGGTTTTCTTGGTGACTGTGGTCCCAGCTGCCTTGAGATCATTAACAAGTTCCCCTCGTGTAGTTTTCGGCTGAGCTCTCACCTTCCTCAGGATCAAGGATACCCCACGAGGTGAGATTTTGCATGGAGCCCCAGATCGATGTCGATTGACAGTCATTTTGTATGTCTTCCATTTTCTTACTATTGCACCAACAGTTGTCTCCTTCTCACCCAGCGTCTTACTTATGGTTTTGTAGCCCATTCCAGCCTTGTGCAGGTCTATGATCTTGTCCCTGACATCCTTAGAAAGCTCTTTGGTCTTGCCCATGTTGTAGAGGTTAGAGTCAGACTGATTAATTGAGTCTGTGGACAGGAGTCTTTTATACAGGTGACCATGTAAGACAGCTGTCTTTAATGCAGGCACCAAGTTGATTTGGAGGGTGTAACTGGTCTGGAGGAGGCTGAACTCTTAGGGTATGTGCACACACACTAATTACGTCCGTAATTGACGGACGTATTTCGGCCGGAAGTCCCGGACCGAACACACTGCAGGGAGCCGGGCTCCTAGCATCATACTTATGTACGATGCTAGGAGTCCCTGCCTCGCTGCAGGACAACTCTCCCGTACTGTAATCATGTTTTCAGTACGGGAGAGTTGTCCTGCAGCGAGGCAGGGACTCCTAGCATCGTACATAAGTATGATGCTAGGAGCCCGGCTCCCTGCAGTATGTTCGGTCTGGGACTTGCGGCCGAAATACATCCGTCAATTACGGACGTAATTAGTGTGTGTGCACATACCCTTAATGGTTGGTAGGGGATCAAATACTTATTTCTCTGTGCACAATGCAAATAAATATATATAATTTTGACTACGTGATTTTCTGTTTTTTTTTTTAAATATAATCTATCTCTCACTGGTAAAATTAACCTAGCCTAAAAATTCTAGACTGTTCATGTCTTTGACAGTGGGCAAACTTACAAAATCAGCAAGGGATTAAATACTTATTTCCTTCACTGTACATATATAACTTCCACCAGCAATCTCAGTTTGTGGTGTCTGAGTTTTACCAATACATTGAATAGAGCCACATGGTCCACACAGCTCTCCATGCTGCATGTTTTTGTGCTATATACCAGAACTAATAATTTTTGTAATTTGAATTGCTTGCCTTTAAAACTAAATGCATGGCCAACAATGCAGCTGCTGCTTCCTATAAAATGGATATTAGTTATTTTTGTTTCCAATGGTCCAGTTCAGCAACGATATACAACAGTTGATCATAAAATGGGGTCTTCGCCACGTGACCGGCCCCTGCTATACTCTATGTAATCGATGTACCACTGCTACTGCTTGTACATGGAGTACAGCGGGATCAGTCACATGACGAAGAGTCGTATCGACATCAAACAAGGCTGTGCAACTAGACTTCAGGTCCCCCGCCAGCGCTACAAAATTCTATGAAAAATCTCAGAATCAGCGAGACGGGGGACCGGAATGTTTATTAGAAAGTGTACACACAGACTGCAGTGAGCACACTGCTAATAATTTTTGGTCCCCACATAACCCCTTTAAAATAAAATGGATTTTTTTTTGGGAGTTGTACCATCTGATTTACACAATATGCCTAAAAACTATGAGGGTACAAAATATTTTTTACTGTGGCACAAACAATAATTAAGACAAAAAAATATTGAACTTTAATGTGCATATTCAACTCTTGAAAGTCAGTACTTTGTGGAGTCATCTTTTGCTGCATTTACAGATGCAAGTCTCTTGGGGCATGTCTCTATTAATAATAATAATCTTTATTTATATAGCACTAACATTTTCTGCAGCGCTTTACAATTCAGAGGGAACATGTACAGACAAAATCAGACATTACATAGTGACAAAACACGAGAAGTAAGGACCCTGCTCGCAAGAGCTTACAATCTAGCACATCTTAGCTTAGTACATCTAGACACTGGGATTTTTGCCCATTCTTCCAGGCAGAACTGCTCCAACTCCTCCAGGTTAGATGGGTTACGTTGGTGTAGGGCAGACTTCAAGTCATGTCACAGATTCTCAATTGGATTGATGTCTGGGATTTGACAAGGTCATTCCAGGACATTTAACATTTCCCCTTAAACCCTTCCAGTGTAGCTTTAGCAGTATATTTAGGGTCATTGTCCTGCTGGGAGGTGAACCTCCGTCCCAGTCTCAAATCTCTGGCAGACTGAAGCAGGTTTTCCTCAAGAATTTCCCTGTATTTGCTGCCATCCATCTTTCCTTCAACCCTGACCAGTTGTCCAGTCCCTGCCGATGAAAAGCATCCCCACAGCATGGCGCTGCCACCATCGTGCTTCACTGTGGAGATGGTGTTCTTGGGGTGACGGGAAGTGTTTCCCATGATGGCCAAAAAGTACAATTTTAGTCCCATTTGATCCGAGAACCTTCTTCCATGTGTTTGGGGAGTCTGCTAAATGCTGTTTTGCAAACTCAAAACGTGTTTTCTTAGGTTTTTCTATAAGTAATGTCTTTTTTTTCTGGCCTCTCTTCCATAAAGTCCCACTTTGTGGAGTGTACGGCTTATACTGTTCCTATGGACAGATACTTCCATTTCCTCTGATCTTTGGAGCTCCTTCAGTGTAATCGTTGGTGTCTTTGGTAAATCTCTGATTAATGCCCTCCTTGCCCAGTGTGAGATTTGTGGTGGGCGGCCTTCTCTTGTCAGATTTGTAGTTGTGCCATATTCTTTCCATTTTGTTATAATATATTTAAAGGCTATCAAAACCTTTGAAGGTAATTTTTTTTTATAAATCAATTTTTTATTTTATTTAGAACAAGTTTTGAATTAGGCCTCATGCACACGACCGTAGTGTTTTTATGGTCCGCAAATTCCAGGACCGTGTTCCGTGAAATGTCATCCGCAGTTCATCCGTATGTAATTCGCAGTTCATCCGTATGTAATCCGCAAAATGCGGATGAAAAAAAAAAAGGAAAATTTAAACAGGATGTCAAAAGCTTGGTCCAACCCCTTTAGAAGGTCACATGATCGCTCAGGAGTCATTTCCTTGTGCATTTTTCCAGATCTTTGCTTTGTGCGAGTTCGGACACATTGCGCTGCTGATATAGCTGTGGTTTTTGTGAGTTCCTCACTGCGAAGATGTCTTCTGATGATGTGGACGATGTACTCCTGTACTGGCTCCTCTCCAGGCGATTTGGACAGCAACCACCAATGCTGGACGAAGAACCGAGGAGGAGGAGGAGATATTGGGTTCACCCCATTGTCTCCCAACGGCTTAGGAAGGGGCATTTTAATATAGCCATAGCGGCTGCTAGCGGAGCCTCCGGACATGGTGGAGCCCCCTCATGCCGCGGTCCCCGTAGCAGTCGCTACGGCTGCTACGGCGGTAGTTACGCCACTGACTACATGGCCAGACTACAATGATCAAAGTATATAAGCAATACTTACGGGCCAACCTGCATGACATCCAGAAGGAACGACAGCTGTTTTGTGTACAGGTATGGTCTTTTTTTCTGTCGTCCGTCTCCGCTCTTCCCCTTGTCATTCAGCTCACGCTTAAATTGGTCACGGCATGTGTTCCATCGTGTTTTCACGTATTCAACTATGATATAAAATAAAACAATCACAGATCAACATATTTGAAGTGTACATTACTAGATCTTTAAATGTTGTTTTTTTGCTGAAAATGTTGGTGCAGATTTGGGGCGTTTACGCAACAAATCTGCACCAACATTTGCATATTTGACAGGTAATTGAGACGTTGCAGAAACGACTGCGTACTTGCCACAGTTTTCTGTTTTCTCATTTAATTCAACATCAATTCAACCACGTCTGCCCGTGCCCACACGACAGCTGAACGGCTGAAATTACGTTGATGTGTTCAGGAGAAAGCATCCACGTAATTTCAGCACAAAGGCATGTGCAGGTGCTTGAACGGGCGTAATTGGCGCTGCTTTTAATTGGAGTCAATGAATAACGTCTCCAATTACGGCACAATAAGTGACAGGTCACTTCTTTGACGCGGGCGTATATTTACGCGCTGTAATTTGACAGCGGCGGTTAAATATACACCACGCTTGAACACATAAACGTCAGCCCATTGCTTTCAATGGGCAGATGTTTGTCCACGCTACTGCGGCGTATTTAGCGGACGTACTTCAGGGCAAAAACCCCCGAATTACGTCCGTAATTAGTGTGTGTGAACATACCCTCATAGTGACATGTCACGTTTTGATCGGTGGTGGTCCGAGCCATGAGACCCCCACAATCTCACGTGCACTTCTGCAGCTTCATTTCAGAGATTGGTGGGTGTTTCAGTGATCCAACCCCCACCAATCAAAACTTCAGGCATTTCATTATGACATGACATGACAGGAGTACTCAGAAACCGCATCAAGGTGTGAAACTAACCCATGCGTTTCTTTTGCACGTTCGTTGCCTTCTCCCACTCAGGATGCACCTCACTGCAGACCTCCTGCCAGGCAAGATCTTTCAGATTCCTGTCAGCATACTCTTCAAGGCGCTTATTCCACAGACAGGGCTTGTGCTGGACCAGGATGATTAGCTTCTCCACGCTAATTGAAGCCATGCTGCTCTCTGCTGCTTTCCTGCACTGTCTCCAGCCTTCACGACGACGGAACTCATTCCCGGTCGTCGCCTAGCAACACTTCCACAAATCCGCAAACTGCGGATGACACACGGAGGTGTATCCGCAATTTCCACGGGCCCATTGACTTCTATTGGCATGTCCGCATCGAATTTGTGGCCCGTAATAAGACATGTCCTGAGTTTCTGCGGCACGGATTTGCGGACATGCGGAGACCCGTGAAAACACGGATAGTGTGTATGGGCCCATAGAAATGAATGGGTCCGCAATTATCCCGTGGATTTGCGGGGGAATTGCGGACGCAAAAACACGGTCGTGTGAATGGGGCCTTAGGTTTTATTTTAAAAAAAAAATAATAAATTTTTGAGATACAGCTTCTATGTATATATGAAGCTGAAAAGTGAAAAATTACGCAAACATAGGGCATTACCCACATCGGATATGGAGTAAATGATGTTGTAGCGATATGCTCACCTGGTGATGTCGTGCTAGGAGAACGACACCCCTGTAAATAGGGTCTTTGATATGTGGATTTTCCAGGGAACTGCAGGCCACGGGTTGTGCCAGATACAAAATTCTTTGTCCAGTTTCCAGAAATGATAGCAGTGTAGTGGGAAGTTCCCAAAAATCAGCCCTACGAACTACGCTGTTCCCTTTTGACGAGGTGTACTATTGGTTCCTTAGTGTCACATGGCAAGGAGGCAAACACTGTATATAGATGAAAGTTCTTTAATAGAATAGATGGATACAAGCGATGCGTTTCGGAGCCGGACTGGCTCCTTCCTCAGGCAGTATCACAGAGATAGAAGAACTATGCAGGACAGGGGCGTAGCTAAAGGCTCATGGGCCCTGGTGCAAGAATTTAGCTTGGGCCCCCCTACCCCTCCCTAACACCACCAGACCCCTGCACACGCCTATGCCCAGCTGCCTTGCCCGACAGACCCCATGAATGCCCACACAGTATAATACACCCCATAGCTGCTCCCACACAGTATAATGCCCCCACACACAGTGCAATGCCCCTCATGACATGACTATTAGTGACTGGTGCTGTACACATTACCTACATGACTGTTAGTAACTGATTCCTGTGGTCTGGTGCTGTACACATCACATACATGACTATTAGTGACTGGTCCCTGTCCTCTGGTGCTGTACACATCACATACATGACTATTAGTGACTGGATCCTGCGGTCTGGTGCTGTACACATTACATACTATTAGTGACTGGTCCCTGTCCTCTTGTGCTGTACACAGTACATACATAACTATTAGTGACTGGTCCCTGTCCTCTAGTGCTGTTCACATTACATACATGATTATTAGTGACTGGTTCCTGTGGTCTGGCGCTGTACACATTACATACATGACTATTAGTGACTGGTGCTGTACACATCACATACATGACTATTAGTGACTGGTCCCTGTCCTCTGGTGCTGTACACATTACATACATGACTATTAGTGACTGGTCCCTGTCCTCTGGTGCTGTACAGATTACATACATGACTATTAGTGACTGGTCCCTGTCCTCTGGTGCTGTACACATTACATAGATGACTAAAAGTGACTGGTCCCTGTCCTCTGGTGTTGTACACATTACATACATGACTATTAGTGACTGGTCCCTGTCCTCTGGTGCTGTACACATTACATACATGACTATTAGTGACTGGTCCCTGTCCTCTGGTGCTGTACACATTACATACATGACTATTAGTGACTGGTCCCTGTCCTCTGGTGCTGTACACATTACATACATGATTATTAGTGACTGGTGCTGTACACATTACATACATGACTATTAGTGACTGGTCCCTGTCCTCTGGTGCTGTACACATTACATACATGACTATTAGTGACTGGTGCTGTACACATTACATACATGACTATTAGTGACTGGTGCTGTAAACATTACATACATGACTATTAGTGACTGGTTCTGTACACATTACATACATTACTATTAGTGACTGGTGCTGTACACATTACATACATGACTATTAGTGACTGGTGCTGTACACATTACATACATGACTATTAGTGACTGGTGCTGTACACATTACATACATTACTATTAGTGACTGGTGCTGTACACATTACATACATGACTATTAGTGACTGGTGCTGTACACATTACATACATGACTAATGGTGACTGGTGCTGTACACATTACATACATGACTATTAGTGACTGGTGCTGTACACATTACATACATGACTATTAGTGACTGGTGCTGTACACATTACATACATGACTATTAGTGACTGGTGCTGTACACATTACATACATGACTATTAGTGACTGGTGCTGTACACATTACATACATTACTATTAGTGACTGGTGCTGTACACATTACATACATGACTATTAGTGACTGGTGCTGTACACATTACATACATTACTATTAGTGACTGGTGCTGTACACATTACATACATGACTATTAGTGACTGGTTGTAATGACAGGAAGGAGGTGAAGGGAAAGTGAGCCCTAATCTACCCACCGCCCTGTCCCTGCCTACTTGCAACGACCCGCCCTAGGCGACGAGGTACAACTGGGCGGCGGTCCCTACGCTGGCTAAGTGCACAGGAAGACAAACAGGGAACACGCAAGGGAAGGGGCAGTAGCCACGGAACGCCACGAGGAAACGGGGCGGCGAACGAACAGTCAGGACCAGGACGAAGTGAGTACACCCGAGCGGGCACGGAGACAGAAGCAAGCCAGGGGCAAGCAAAGCAGGTCAAGCAGAACTGCAGCAAGGCAGAAGCACGGCAGAAGCAGGCTGGAGCAAGCAGCAGTGGGGCCAGGAATCCAAAAGAATTACAAGCACTGAGGGAGAGCACAGGGCAGGTAATAAAGGGCAGGGGGCGGAGCTAACTCCGACAGACCAGGCCGCGATAGGCTCTCCCACTCCTGAGCCTGCCACCCTGGTTGGTGGGAGATGGTGTCAGTCGAACAGGTCTGGCCTCAGGTGTGGATTGATTAATCCCAGGAGTATAGCTAGATGAAGTACCTGGCAGATCCCTAACACTGGTGCTGTACACATTACATACATTACTATTAGTGACTGGTGCTGTACACATTACATACATTACTATTAGTGACTGGTGCTGTACACATTACATACATTCAGTGGCGGACACAGACTGCAAAAGGCCCCTGTGCAGATAATGTGCCAGGGCCCCCCCCCCCCCCACCCCGCAAACTTCTCATGGCCGACGGTCCGCTTTCAGCTGCATCGCTGGGTCTCCTAAGTGACCCAACAATGCAGCACTAGCAGCCGGGGCGTCACTAAGGCTGGGTTCACACACACACTATTTACGGACGTAATTTGGGCGTTTTAGCATTGAATTACATCCGAAAATGCGGCTCAAAAGCGTCGGAAAACATCTGCCCATTCATTTGAATGGGTCTTACGATGTTCTGTGCCGATGGTCATTTTTTTTTACGCGCCGCTGTCGAAAGGCGGCGCGTAAAAAACTGCCTGTCACTTCTTCAGATGTAAATGGAGCCGTTTTCCATGGACTCCATGGAAAACCAGCTTCAATTACTTCCGTAGTGGACGCAGCAAAAGACGCCTGCACATGCCATTACGGCTGAAATTACGGTGCTGTTTTCTCCTGAAAACAGCACAGTAATTTCAGCCGTAACAGACGCTGCCGTGTGAACATACCCTCAGGGCTTAAAATGTCCGGGAAATAGCCCCAATACATATGTGTCCGCCCCAAAAAAAAGTGTGTGTATAGGAGACAGCATAGCATATCTATAGCACTACGACCCTATAAACTATGGATAGGATTAGATACAGTGGCTGAGCAGACAGTATCACACATGATAGGATTAGATACAGTGGCTCAGAAGGCAGTATCACACATGATAGGATTAGATACACAGCTCAGCAGACAGTATCACACATGATAGGATTAGATACAGTGGCCCAGCAGACAGTATCACACATGATAGGATTAGATACAGTGGCTCAGCAGACAGTACCACACATGATAGGATTAGATACAGTGGCTCAGCAGACAGTACCACACATGATAGGATTAGATACAGTGGCTCAGCAGACAGTATCACACATGATAGGATTAGATACAGTGGCTCAGCAGACAGTACCACACATTATAGGATTAGATACAGTGGCTCAGCAGACAGTATCACACATGATAGGATTAGATACAGTGGCTCAGCAGACAGTATCACACATGATCGGATTAGATATAGGGCCCAGCACAGTATCATACATGATTGGATTAGATACACAGCTCAGCAGACTGTATCACACATGATAGGATTAGATACAGGGCCCAGCTCGCTGACATTGCGGCTCCAGCGCTGGACCCAGGAAAGGTAAGAATAATAATTTTGCTTCTTTATGTGTTACTGATTATTTTTGTGTGTTTGTGTTTTTTTTACAGGTTCGGTTGTTGGACTTCGGATACGAGGACTTCAATGACGGCGTTTTTTTTATTCTCAATAAAATGGTTAATGAGGGTTGTGTTTTTATTTCAATAAAAAAAATTTCTATGTGCTTGTATCTTTTTAAACTTTATTATCACCGCCTTAGTAATGGCCGCTGGCTGATTGACAACCTCCATTACTAAGGCGAGGCTTAATGTTAGCCGGTGCAGAGTCTACACTAACCCCCATTATTACCCCGGTACCCACCGCCACCAGGGGTACTGGGAAGAGCCGGGTACAAACCAGTACCCGACCAGCTGTAGTGACGGGCAGGCACCGGGGTGGCCGCAGGCTGGTAGTATTAGGCTGGGGAAGGCCAAAAACAGTGGCCCTTCCCACCCTTGTAATGCTGCCTGCTGCTGCTGTGTTGTATCTGGCTGGTTATGAAAATTGGGGGGGACCCGACATCGTTCTTTCCAATTATTTTTTAAATGACGTGGCGTCCCCCCCATTTTCATAACCAGCCAGATACAATAAAGCAGCAGCAGCCTAGCATCACCAGGGTAGGAAGGGCCACTGTATCTGGCCTTTCCCCTCCTGATAATACCAGCCTGCGGCCACCCCAGTGGCCGACCATCACTACAGATGGTCAGGTACTGGATCGTACCCGGCTCTTCCCAGCACCCCTGGTGGCGGTGGGTACCGGGGTAATAAAGGGGGTTAGTGTTAGCCTCTGCATCGGCTAACACTAAGCCCTGCCTTAGCAATGGATGCTGTCAATCAGCCGGCGGCCATTACTAAGGCGGTAGTAATATAGTTTAAAAAAAACCACAAAGACATAGAAAAAATATTTTATTGAAATAAAAAAAAAAAACACAACCCTCATTAACCATTTTATTAATAAAAAAAAAAGCTGTCATCGAAGTAGTCCTGGAATCCGCCGTAGTCCAACGACCGAACCTGTAAGAAAACACACAAAAAATGATTAGTAACACATGTGTTAGGGTATGTGCACACACACTAATTACGTCCGGAATTGACGGACGTATTTCGGCCGCAAGTACCGGACCGAACACACTGCAGGGAGCCGGGCTCCTAGCATCATAGTTATGTACGACGCTAGGAGTCCCTGCCTCGCTGCCGGACAACTGTCCGGTACTGAAAACATGATTACAGTACAGGACAGTTGTCCCACAGCGAGGCAGGGACTCCTAGCGTCGTACATAAGTACGACGCTAGGAGCCCGGCTCCCTGCAGTGTGTTCGGTCCGGTACTTGCGGCCGAAATACATCCGTCACTTACGGACGTAATTAGTGTCTGTGCACATACCCTAAGGCTTAGATACAGGGCCCATGTGTGATACTGTCTGTGGGACCCTGTATCTAAGCCTACCACAAGGTAGGCTTAGATACAGGGTCCAGCAGACAGTAATCTTATACAGTATAAGATTACTGTGTGCTGGGGCCCTGTATCTAAACCTACAGTGTGGTAGGCTTAGATACAGGGCCCAGCAGACAGGATCACGCATGGGCCATGTATCTAAGCCTACCATGTGATTGGCTTAGATACAGGGCCCAGCAGACAGCATCACACAATCTGTGATCCTGTCTCATGGGCCCCCTAAGCCTGCTACATCGTAGGCTTAGGGGTTGTGCAGTCCCTAAACATTGATGGCCTATCCTCAGGATAGGCCATCAATAGCTGATGTGTCGCCCGGGACCCGCAAATCAGCTGTTTTGAAGGGGCCGCAGCACTCGTACGAGAGCTGCTTCCCCTTCATTTCACTACTCGCCCACACTGTGAATCGCCGAAACCGATTCACAGTGTGACCGGAATGAAGTGACAGGAATGAAGGGGAGCAGCTCTCGTACGAGTGCTGCGGCCCCTTCAAAACAGCTGATTGGCGGGTCCCAGGAGTCGGACCCCGCCAGTCAGGGCTATCTTACCTTCCTCTTCGGCCGCGGCGGGAGTTCTGTCGTCTCGATGCTGTGCGCGGCGCATAGCGCTGTGACGTCATGTGCTGCGCACAGCGCCTGACGTCAGGACCTCCGCTGCGATCCGGAACCAGGAAGGTAAGTAAAGTATGTTACTATAGTAACAGGGGCCCGCGGCCCGAGTTACTATAGTAACTTTTTATTGATGTGGTGCGGGGGGCCGTGGGCCCCCCTGGCTTCGGGGCCCGGTCGCAATTGCGACCGCTGCGACCCCTATAGCTACGCCAGGCCTCTGTCTCAGTCCTCAGCATCGCGCAGCTGAGAACTGAGTCGGCCAGCAGAGGAACGGGCCCCCTTCCCACGCGGGGCCCTTGTGCAGCTGCACCGGCTGCACATGCGGTATGTCCGCCCCTGCATACATTACTATTAGTGACTGGTGCTGTACACATTACATACATGACTATTAGTGACTGGTGCTGTACACATTACATACATGACTATTAGTGACTGGTGCTGTACACATTACATACATTACTATTAGTGACTGGTGCTGTACACATTACATACATGACTATTAGTGACTGGTGCTGTACACATTACATACATGACTATTAGTGACTGGTGCTGTACACATTACATACATTACTATTAGTGACTGGTGCTGTACACATTACATACATGACTATTAGTGACTGGTGCTGTACACATTACATACATGACTATTAGTGACTGGTGCTGTACACATTACATACATTACTATTAGTGACTGGTGCTGTACACATTACATACATGACTATTAGTGACTGGTGCTGTACACATTACATACATGACTATTAGTGACTGGTGCTGTACACATTACATACATTACTATTAGTGACTGGTGCTGTACACATTACATACATGACTATTAGTGACTGGTGCTGTACACATTACATACATGACTATTAGTGACTGGTTCTGTACACATTACATACATTACTATTAGTGACTGGTGCTGTACACATTACATACATGACTATTAGTGACTGGTGCTGTACACATTACATACATGACTATTAGTGACTGGTGCTGTACACATTACATACATGACTATTAGTGACTGGTGCTGTACACATTACATACATTACTATTAGTGACTGGTGCTGTACACATTACATACATGACTATTAGTGACTGGTGCTGTACACATTACATACATGACTATTAGTGACTGGTGCTGTACACATTACATACATGACTATTAGTGACTGGTGCTGTACACATTACATACATTACTATTAGTGACTGGTGCTGTACACATTACATACATGACTATTAGTGACTGGTGCTGTACACATTACATACATGACTATTAGTGACTGGTGCTGTACACATTACATACATGACTATTAGTGACTGGTGCTGTACACATTACATACATTACTATTAGTGACTGGTGCTGTACACATTACATACATGACTATTAGTGACTGGTGCTGTACACATTACATACATGACTATTAGTGACTGGTGCTGTACACATTACATACATGACTATTAGTGACTGGTGCTGTACACATTACATACATTACTATTAGTGACTGGTGCTGTACACATTACATACATTACTATTAGTGACTGGTGCTGTACACATTACATACATTACTATTAGTGACTGGTGCTGTACACATTACATACATGACTATTAGTGACTGGTGCTGTACACATTACATACATGACTATTAGTGACTGGTGCTGTACACATTACATACATGACTATTAGTGACTGGTGCTGTACACATTACATACATTACTATTAGTGACTGGTGCTGTACACATTACATACATGACTATTAGTGACTGGTGCTGTACACATTACATACATGACTATTAGTGACTGGTGCTGTACACATTACATACATGACTATTAGTGACTGGTGCTGTACACATTACATACATTACTATTAGTGACTGGTGCTGTACACATTACATACATGACTATTAGTGACTGGTGCTGTACACATTACATACATGACTATTAGTGACTGGTGCTGTACACATTACATACATGACTATTAGTGACTGGTGCTGTACACATTACATACATTACTATTAGTGACTGGTGCTGTACACATTACATACATTACTATTAGTGACTGGTGCTGTACACATTACATACATTACTATTAGTGACTGGTGCTGTACACATTACATACATGACTATTAGTGACTGGTTCTGTACACATTACATACATGACTAATGGTGACTGATGCTGTACATAGTACATAAATGACGTGCATTGTATGTAATATGATTTATTCTGTTAATGGCGCTGACATAGGCAGTGTCAGGTGTATTCCCGTTATCTAGTGTCACTCATTGCCGGTAATGCATAGTATCACACAGCTCGGTACGGGAGGTTTGCTGGGCTGTGCGTTATCTCTCCACGTCCTTTGTTGCTGGCAGGATAGTGACAATGTGCTCCGCCCGCTCGTTAGTATCAGCTAGCAACAAGCACGTGTATGGCCGGGAGGAGGGGGCGCCCGTCCGCTACAGGGTCATGTTACCGCTGTTTACCCTGCTGGAGCGCTGCCACCGAGCACATGCTGCTTCCCAACAATACCCCAGTCAGCTGATTGGTCAGAAGCAGAGCTGTAACCCGAGCTGCCGCCTCACATGCTCGCTGTGCCCCTCACAAAGGATCCATCTCGCTGCTCACACTGTCCTCCGTGACTCCCGCCGGACAC
Organism: Rhinoderma darwinii; assembly: GCF_050947455.1. Lineage (NCBI taxonomy): Eukaryota > Metazoa > Chordata > Amphibia > Anura > Rhinodermatidae > Rhinoderma > Rhinoderma darwinii. The sequence continues at coordinate 95,480,415 of NC_134691.1, read as the reverse complement.
CGCAGACATGGGCTCTATACTCAGCAGCGACCGAGACCAGAAAGTTCTCACAGAAAATGATCCCAACCAGAGCTACGACTGCGCCGTGTGCCTGGAGGTGCTGAACCGGCCGATGAGGACACGTTGCGGACATGTGTAAGTTCATCCTCGGTTATTATGAGAGGGGGCCAAGGAAACAGGCTTTGTGTTACTGGCTTATGATCTGTGGCCTTCCATCTAATGTATGTCCTGAATGGCCGGAGCCAGAGAGCTGCAGGTAAGTTTATTGTCCAGCCAGTCCTACTCTGCCCAGGTCCCCAATTGTCCCGTATTGACTTGTTCTTCACTACACAGTCACATATTGTCTCACTTTACTGCAACTTTGTAGCCACACAACAGCTGCACTCCTATAGTAGGGAATGGGCACCAGGGCATCTGTGCTGCCCACTTTTCCCTTTTACCTCTACAGCAGTGTGACTGAAGGAGTAAAAAGTCACATGGCTAATGGAGAATCGTGCATCTCACCCTAAATTGTGACTATGGGGCCATTAGGGGTTACTTGAAGCCCCAAAGAAAAATCCAGAACAGGCCTTTATGTGGCCTATCACCCCCCAGGGGCAATTGCTACCTATGCACCCTTTTATAGCTACTCCTTGGTGGAATCTACTGCCCTAGTTTTAGCCATTTCCTGCTTAGTTTTAGGATTTCTCTGCCTGACCTCACACTCTTTGTTTCTGGTCATGTCCCATGGAGTTGCCAGTGACTTGTTGGCAATGCCGCATGGGGCACAGCGGGGGTCATTGTTCTTTCTTACATTTATACTGTATGGCGTACTGTAACAGATCAGTATTCACAGCCCTGATTTACATTCCCTGGGAATATCTCCCATTGTTCTTTGTTCTATCACCTAGCCAAGTAATAAGGCTTAGACATGCTCCTCCACCACTAACCTCTATGTTCCGTTCAGGGGATTATTTCTTGGTCTTCAGGAAAACTTTATAAATATAAAATAATAATTTACAAGTAATCTTCTTAAAAAAATATAAAAAAACAGTGATCACAATGCCTGAAATGTAAAAACACACTCGATTCATGTTATCGGAGTATGGTGAGAATCACCAACAATGTAATGTGTATGGGGCCTTCCGATTGTGCTCCGACGGTAGATGTCTGGGGAAACGAGGATCGGGCATGTTTATGGGGAGGGTGAGGGAGGTCGCTGCTGGCCAACAGCTATCTGTTGGGGGGAATTATGAAGACTGGCGATTTCTACTATAAAGTGGGGTAAAATTGAGCCTAATTTATTAGACGCACGCCTCTTAATAAATTAGGCCTATCTCTGGTCGTACCTGCGCCAGAAAATGAAATTACATTTGTGACATAATTTACACTAGATTCTGTAAATAAAACAAAATTTGTTGGCCGTGGGTGGCCCTTTTGCAAAGCCACACTCACTTTTTTAAAGTTAACAAAATAGTGAAAATATGCATTTAGACTTTAATGAATTCTTCCTTGTATAGAGAGGCTTAAGCCTCATTCACACGGCAGGGTTTCCCGGCCGGGTGTCGGCCGTTCATAAATCGGCCGGCACCCGGCTGCATTAGGAATAATAGACCCCTAATGGGGCTATTCACACGACCGATTTTTTGACGGCCGGAAAATCCGGCCGTCAAAAAATAGGACATGCTCTATCTTTGCCCGGACACCCGGCCGCCCGGCTCCCATAGAAGTCTATGGGGCCGGGTATTACACGGCCATCACCGGAATGTGTTCCGAGTGATGGCCGGGTTTCCCGGCGCTTGCGCTCTATCTCCTCCTCCTCACAGCGCAGAGTGCATGTGAGGAGGAGGAGTTGATGCCATTCTGACGAATGGTATCGCTGTACACTGTGTTGCAGGGCCGGGGTGTACAGCAGGTGGAGGGAGCGCTGCGCTGGCTCCCTTCCCCTGCTTGTTAAAAGCACCCTGGCTCGGCGACACCTTCGATGGCGCCGCTAGTAGTAGTAGCAGCAGCTGCTGCGGCTGCTACTACTGTAGCGACGCCACTATAGCAGAGCGGGGAGGTATCTCCCCGCTCTGCTATGTGCTAGCCGCACTTTAGCTCCTTGAAGGAGCGGAATCCCCGTGTTTTCGGGGATTCCGCTCCTGGACAGAGCGCTTGATGTCTCTGTCCATATCTGGGCAGTGACATCAGGGGAAACTCCTGAAGCGGAATCCCCGAACACATGGGGATTCCCCTTCAGGAGCTGCCGCTGATGTCACTGTCCGGATCTGCCCGGCCCGGCACGGATCCATAACTTTTATGTAAACCGGCCGGGCAAAATGGCCGATTTTACCGGCCGACACTCGGGCTCGGGAACGACCCGGTCGTGTGAATCCCGCCTTAGGAGCCACTTAGACCGCTCTACAAGTCAATCTAGTGGTCCAGTGATAAGATCTTTCAAAGACTGAATAAGTTAGTAGCGAATATCGTTACAAATTGGCTCCTGAGATCATTACATGTGAATGTAGCCTAAAAGTCTACAGCATTATGCCCATCCTTGTTTAAAGGCTGCATTTTGTGGTATTTTCCCCCTACAGACTTCAAAAGGAAAAACGACATTTACATTTATTACTTCAAACTTTTTATATTTATTACTATTCAAACTTTTTATATTTATTACTATTCAAACTTTTTATATTTATTACTATTCATAGTTTTTTGGGTTGATTTTTATTGACATCTTTGGAAGTTGTAATTGCCTAGCTACAAAAAAAATCTAGGAATGGTCTATCGGACTAGTGACTTTGTCATACCTTAGAGGGAGAATCGGAGAGATAAAGCCGTCATTTGTTGCATGTACCTTGTCATTATAGATAAAGATCTGCTGCACTTATTTTACCGCTAAGGCCTCATGCACATGACCGTAGCCACGTGCACGGCCGTGATTTTCGGGTCGGCCGGCAGCGGAATGTCAGCCGCGAGCTGCCCGCAAATCGCGGGCGATGCACATGGCCGCGGCCATTATTTTCAATGAGCCCGGACCGCTGAAGACGGCTGTAATAAGACATGCCCGTTCTTTGTGCGGTCCAGGCTCCCGGGCCATGCACGGACCGTATTAACCACGGTCGTTTGCATGGCCCCATAGGAATGAATGGGGCCGCAATTCTCCCGTTGATTTTCGGGGGAATAAATGGGGCCGCAATTCATGCGTGGATTTTTGGGGGAATTGCGGTCGCAAAAGCACGTTCGTGTGCATGGAGCCTTAGGCTGGTCATAAACATTCAAGAATTGTCAGTTAGGGTATGTTCACACGCAGTGTTTTCAGATGTAATTCGGGCGTTTTACGCCTCAAATTACTCCTGAAAAAATGCCCCTAATAAGCCTACAAACATCTGCCCATTGCTTTCAATGGGAATTACGATGTTCTGTTCCCACGAGCCTTTATTTTACGCGCGTCGCTGTCAAAATACGGCGTGTAAAATGACGGCTCGTCAAAAAAAGTGCAGGACACTTCTTGGGACGTTTTTGGAGGCGTTTTTCATTGACTCCATTGAAAAACAGCTCCAAAAAATGGCCGTAAAAAACTCTACGAAAAACACGAGTTGTTAAAAAAACTTCTGAAAATACGGAGCTGTTTTCAGGCGAAAACAGCTCCTGATTTTCAGATGTTTTTGGTCACTGCGTGTGAACATAGCCTAACACTAAGCCATTTCCAATAATGGATTATCACAGGCTATATATATTGTACCATTCTTTGTCTTCAGTTTACAGTTCAGCTCTAGATTTGCAGTAAAACTGCTTCTTAAAAATGGGTTGTACCAAGATTATCATTTATCTCCTATCCGCATGTCTTTGTCCAAACTAAAGTACTCCTCTTTTATCCTCCAGTTTTCATGTTCATCAAAACTTAGGCCTACAAGGCAAATGAATGTTCACAAGCTGAAGTAAGCAGGAACTTTCATGTAAAACAGCTGCCGTATCCATCCTCTTGACATCATCCATAGGGCTCAAGTTGCAAATGGTTTGTATTTGTTTTACTTTAGTCCCCAAACAGACAGAAGCTGTGCTGTCGAGTCAAGGAAATGACATCATATGAACCAAAACACAGGCCGCTTCCTGAAAAATACAATGAGAGTGGGAGAACAGCATGACTAAGGGTGATGCCGGAGATTAGTGGGAATATTGCTGGAAACAACAGTGCACAAAGAACGTTGTGTCTTATATATTTACTGCCTCATATCTCGGCCTGGTTTTCTACAAGACGCATAGTGAGACAGTTAGGGGTAACATAAAACATCTGCAAAATCCAAATATTATGTGCAATGTATAGTCCTGCTGTCCTCTTATGTAGCTTAGGGGACATTGGGCCACTAAGACACCAGGGCACAGGAGCGATTGCAACCTTTGCATCCACTGTTGTTACACCTCCACTACCTCGGCCGATGGTCATCTCATCGTCTTAACAGATTCCCTAAGTTGAAAAGGCTGTGTTCACACTTTCAAGTCAATCCGCCTGACAGGTTCCTTTAAAGAGGCTCTGTCACCAGATTTTGCAACCCCTATCTCCTATTGCAGCAGATCGGTGCTGCAATGGAGATAAGAGTAACGTTTTTTGTTTTTTTTAAACGAGCATTTTTGGCCAAGTTATGACCATTTTTATATTTATGCAAATTAGGCTTTCCTAAGTACAACTGGGCGTGTTTAAAGTTAAAGTACAACTGGGCGTGTATTGTGTCTGTACATCTGGGCGTTTTTACTTCTTTTACTAGCTGGGCGTTGTGACTAGAAGTGTATGATGCTGACGAATCCGCATCATCCACTTCTCTTCACAACGCCCAGCTTCTGGCAGTGCACAGACACACAGCGTGTTCTCGAGAGATCACGCTGTGACGTCACTCACTTCCTGCCCCAGGTCCTGCATCGTGTCGGACCAGCGAGGACACATCGGCACCAGAGGCTACAATTGATTCTGCAGCACCATCAGCGTTTGCAGGTAAGTAGCTACATCGACTTACCTGCAAACGCCGATGCTGCTGCAGAATCAACTGTAGCCTCTGGTGCCGATGTGTCCTCGCTCGTCCGACACGATGCAGGACCTGGGGCAGGAAGTGAGTGACGTCACAGCGTGATCTCTCGAGAACATGCTGTGTGTCTGCACTGCCAGAAGCTGGGCGTTGTGAAGAGAAGTGGATGATGCGGATTCGTCAGCATCATACACTTCTAGTCACAACGCCCAGCTAGTAAAAGAAGTAAAAACGCCCAGATGTTACACACCCAATACACGCCCAGTTGTACTTTAAACACGCCCAGTTGTACTTTAGAAAGCCTCATTTGCATAAATATAAAAATGGTCATAACTTGGCCAAAAATGCTCGTTTTAAAAAAATCAAAACGTTACTCTTATCTACATTGCAGCGCCGATCTGCTGCAATAGGAGATAGGGGTTGCAAAATCTGGTGACAGAGCCTCTTTAAATACATCGTTAGCACAAATTTCCTGTCCTGCTACAATGGATTAGGCTGGGTTCACACGACCTATTTTCAGACGTAAACGAGGCGTATTATGCCTCGTTTTACGCCTGAAAATAGGGCTACAATACGTCGGCAAACATCTGCCCATTCATTTGAATGGGTTTGCCGACGTACTGTGCAGACGACCTGTCATTTACGCGTCGTCGTTTGACAGCTGTCAAACGACGACGCGTAATTTGACTGCCTCGGCAAAGAAGTGCAGGACACTTCTTTGCAACGTAATTTGAGCCGTTCTTCATTGAAGTCAATGAAGAGCAGCTCAAGATTACAGGCGTCAAAGACGCCTTGCATAATGCGAGGAGGAGCTTTTACGTCTGAAACGACGCATCTGTTTTCTCCTGAAAACAGTCTGTCTTTTCAGACGTAAAAGCCTCTCATCGTGTGCACATACCCTTAGTGTAAATGGATCAGTCTGGAATACAGGCTGTTTAGCTGACAAAGGATTGGCAAGACTGGCTATAATTGTACCCACATCTCAGATGTATTTTGTCTAGCACAGTCAGAATTCATATAATGAACATATGGCACGGTATAGGACCTAAAATGAAATGATGGCCCCATTTTTATTACTTTTCTTTCTTATACTGGGTTTACATGTCGCGGTCAAAATGCGTTTTTTGCCACGGTTGCAGCAAAAAGGCATTTTGACCATGACATGTGAACCCAGAAAACGGCTGTAAAATACGGAGCCGTTTTCAAGGGAAAACAGCCTCTGATTTTCAGACGTTTTTTACGACCGTTTTTGGAGCTGTTTTTCTATTGACCCAATGAAGAACGGCTCAAGAAGTGACATGCAATTCTTTTTTACAGGGCTTTTTTTATGTGCCGTTTTTAAACACGGCTGAAAATAGGCCGTGTGAACATACCCTTACGGTGGAAGCCCCAAAAACTTTTCTGCACAGTAAATAACTTAACAAGCAAAAATGTTAAAGCAACCATATGCGTCTTCTGATTGGCGACAAGGCGTCATGTGACCAGACCAGGACTTTGCAGCCTGTAACTCTCTTGGATATTTGCATATGCGGTGACCAATGTTTTGCACCTTGGAAGGCCATACAGGAAAGGAATTGGAAATAATATGGTGACATTAACTATTTCAGGTCCTAGGCAGCCATGTGTTCATTTAGTGAGAATCTCTATAAAAGGATATTCCACCTTTGTATATTGTATGCGCTTGTTCAGTTCATAATACAACAGAAATAATATCAGTGGAATTTACAAAGCAATTCTTTGTTTGAGATTTCACATTATCATGTCCTTTACTTCGTTGTCAGTGTTGTTGGCCGGCCTAGCTCATGTACCCCTCACCCACCAGATTTCGCTTTTGTTAGGCATATCATAAGTCGAGATAGAATCCCCTTTTAAATAAGATCACACTTTAAGAACATGTCTTAAAAAATGAACGACTTGTTTGAACCTCTATTTGCTAAAAACAATTAAGGAAATCAAAGGAATCTGGAACATAGTATGTGCTGTGAGAGCGAAATGTACAAATCTAATAACCTTGTAGTCACTACAGAGAAAAGCAGAACATTCCTCTCCATATTTGTAGTCGGAGTGACATTGTAGGTTTGGAACTTCTCAGTTTTGCCTGCAGAGAAGGGTTAGGAGTTTTTTCCTTGTCTGTGACATTGCAATGGGCTGACGTTATTCTAACACCTCCATGTTTAGTGGCATTCATAGTTGTCTGGTAGTGGAGGTTTTTAATCTGAGTGGTTTCCCTTTGATATGTTCTGGAGTTTGAATTAATCTAAACTCCCCTTACGACCTTTCCTTTTCAGAGTCAGGTTGAACTTTGATTTGTTTTTCTGGTTATTTGTTTGATTTGTTATGTGACTGATGTTTTTAGCCAAGGTTCAGTTTATTAGATTGTCCATTAGGATATTAACCAAACACAGCTGTTATTTTTATCTACATATCTTATTTCAGCATGTGGTTTCTCGAGTAAAGTGGGCAACTCAGACAGGTTATTGTTATTGTTAGCACGCTTTCCCATTCAAATGTAGGTTTAGCCCCCAGTGTAGAAGCTGGACCTAGATCAACACCCTGCATATGAATTGAAGAGCCTATATACTCTGTAAGGGCCTGTTCACATCTGCATTGCAGGCTCCGTTAGGGCCTCGGTCACAGATTCAGTCAAAAATACCGGAAACAATAGCTCAGCATGCTGGGCTATTGTTTCCAGTAAATTGTCAGAAACCCGACGGAACCCATTAAAGTCAATGGGTTCCGTCGGCTGCCGGTGGTGTCCGTGTTGCAACGGGACCGTTGCGTCCGGCATTCCCTTGTTGTGCTCCTCTGACGTCGCAGAACAGCGGAATGATCCGACGCAGATGTGAACAGGGCCTAAATGGGAGACGATGTCTAAAGCTATGAGTATTAGAGACATATTTTCATAATTACAGTTTTTTTTAGCAGCAATGTAGTTTAATAGGAAGAGTTGGAAGAAGGCGCTGTGCCTGGTAAACTATGAAGAGGCCGAAGCATTCGTCACCGCGGCCCCTTTCAGTCAGCTAAAGGATAGGCCAACAATATAAAAGTCCCGGAGAACCCCTTTAATTGTGGAAGTTCAAGTCTGGAAATCAATAACAATCCCCTTACCACAGGTTGGAAACGTAGTACTTTTTGAACTATACTTGGGTTTTCATACTCACTGTCTTTTCTGGCTTGTGCCCAAAATGATATCATCCTGATCCTCTATGTCCATGAGTTGTAGAGGGGAAACATTAAAGAACAAAAACATTCCTGTGTACGTGAGGGCATATCCTGCTCCATGAAAAGGGTCTTCCAGACGACAGGTCTGATTACAAAAAACATGAATTGTGAAACCAGGTCATTATTGAAGTGCTTGGCTATGCAGTCTGGATTTTCTAGACCTATATTCACCAAAGTACACTGGATGAGGGGAGCCTTGTGTCCTAGAACTATTTAACAAGTCAGTGTTATAGATTTTTGTTTTCTTTCCCAGATCTCTGCCTGGCAGTACAATGTATAGTATTCACATGGTTTTTGGTTCACAAAGGATCACTAAGCCTTAGCCGAGATTATTGAGTTATTTTCTGTACTTTTTGTCAATTATTTTTATTAAGCAGGAAATAATTGAAGAAGACTGCAAAAAATGTTTCCCCAGCCTGAAATGGCTGCTTACAGACAACAACTGCATATCAGGAAAATCTCCCGACGTATGCTTTAAACATAGGCTGCGACGAATGCCCTAACAGTGGCATTCTTCACCCATATATAATGGTATCCGTTTTAACGTATACATCAAGAACACTCATGACCTTTTCATGATACGTATATGTTAAACAGATGCCATAATAGCCTATGGGTGACAGATGCCACTGTTAGGCATCCGTCACAGGCATCTGTCACCCATATGCTATTATGGCATCTGTTTAATGGATACGTCACAAAAAGCTATTTAAAAGTTAATGACATATACGTTTAAAAGATGTCTGCGTCCCATAGTCTCCCAAGTTTAAAAAAAGTATATTGCGCAGTATACTTTTTTTTTTGTGTTGCCGTTGGATGGAATAGCGTAGTCTACTACCCTACTCTATACATAAAAAAAGGGCATAGCAGTCCAACAGAGAACAAGAGAACACTTTTATGGCCCCCGCCAGGCTAATGGAGCTCTATGGGTGTGCTTAGCGTGTACATCAGGAAGTTTCCTGGCGTACATGCTAAACACAGGGCATAAACGTGATCTGAATGGGACCTAAAGTGCACCTTTACCGATCATCTAAAATAACATTGAAAATGTCAGAAGAATAAAGGGGCTTCCATGCCCAGGAGATTTGCATTTTTATTCTAGTGTTCTAGTGATCCTTTTTTTTTGACAGGTCTCCATGACATTGTTAATGTGCACATACCCTTTAAATCGAAGGTTCACCTTTGTCCTCTGGCTCGTCATTGAGAATGTTATAATATATAATTAGTGAGGGTCTCTCAGCTTAGACCCTCACTGATTGCTCAAATAAAATCAATGAGATTCAATTTTCATTTAAGCCTCATTGGTTTTAATGGGGATCACCACCGCGATGGAGATATGAAAAGAGTCATTCCTATATTAAGTAATATTAATTTAATCAGAAATGTCAAACTATAAATGACTGTAAAACGTGTGAATAGTTGTCAATGGATCAGGCTAAGGGCTCATGTTGTGCAGAGCTATTATAGGGCTTCCAAAGCGGTGTTGCTTTGAGGGGAGAATATCTCAGTACATATCCAGTCGACCAGAGCCTGTACGGCTGCACATAGAGGTTGTGTGGCTCGGTACTACATGACTTGTGTACTGTACAGGATCCATGATCAGGGATCTGCAATGTACATCAGCCCGAGGCTTCCATTTAATCCATTCTGTCTCATGTCCGCTCATAGTCCCTGTATTGTTTTTGTATAAAAATAGGTTTATGTGCAGAACAATACATCTTATTACTTTACACAGTCTTGGGGAAAAAAAGAAAACATCCCCCCCTTCAATTCTCTTTATATATCTGTAAATAATAGTTGTGTTCTCCTCACCAATTTTTATAAACAAACTAATAATGTCTGGGGACAACAAAAAACACAACAGATTTCAATATTTAGCAAAAACAAATTCACCAAAAAGTAAACAAAAATTCAGGAACCCAAGTGGGAAAAATAAGTACACCTACTACCTACTACCTACTTCCACAATTATTACAGGGGTTATCCCAGAATCGACAATTATCTGTCCATAGGAATGCATTGAGTAGCTCGAAAATCTCTTCAGAATCGCTCCAGTCAAGAGATTTGTTATCTACATGCTGGGAATTCAGAGCTACACACTTGATTGGAGTGATTTTGAAGAGATTTTTAAGATACTCAATGCATTCCTATGGATTGTGATATTACAGATTCTTTAAAATGTAATTCCTAAATATATTCACGTAGGTTCACCAAAAACGAACTGTATACTATAACAAGTCTACATCTAATCAGGTGATCATTTTCTGATCGCCGGGTGCCCACCGCTGGGACTCCACTGATAAAGAGAACGGGGGGTCCCAAACCCCCAGATCCTCCATCGTCCTTACTGCACTGCCCGCATTGAGGAGGACATTGAATGGAGCAGCGATGGAGCGTCAGCGCGCATGCTTGACCGCGATATGCCATTACTTTCTTAAAGACCAATTTTTATATACCCTATTAGAGAATTCTGAAATAAAAGAGGGGGGGGGGGTCCTCTGTTCAGGTTCCTCATCTTTTGACCAGAGTGTAGAGCGGTTTCAAAGAGCATCTCTCACTTTGGAGGACCTGTCCTGACTTAGGCCCCATGCACATGACCGTATTTTCATCTATCTGTAAATACTGTTTGTAAATACGTATCCGTAGTCATCCGTAATTCTTCCGTATATACGGAGGGGTGTCCGTAAATAAGATCTGTATTGTATCCGTATTTAAACTGTATATACGTATCCGTAAAAAAAAAAAAAAAGAGGGGGCTGCAAATTATGTCACCAACATGTTGCATAGCAACGCTTCCGTAAATAGGGACGGTTTACGAATGCACATCCGTAGCCGTCCGTATTTAGGGAAGTGCCCATAGGCTTCTATGGTAGAATCCGTGCCGTAATTTACGGAATAGGACTGGTTCCATAATTTTTTCAGCAGGGACACTCATCAGTAAAAATACTGAAAGGTGTCCGTGGCCAATAGAAATGAATGGGTTCGTAATTACGGATGAAATATACGGTCGTTTGCATGGGGACTTATTGTGTAACCTCTAAACACTGGGGTCCCATCAGGGGGGCACTTCGTTATCAGCTAATTGTTAAGGCTCCTAAAGATTGGATTATCCAATGCCAAAACCCTTAAAGGGAATGTGTCGCTAGAAATTGTTTTTTCTAATTTTTTTAATTTTTTCACGAGTCAGGAAATATTATAAATTAGATTCTAATTTATAACATTTCCCTGTGCTGGTAACTAGAGGGAGCAATTCCCAAAATTGCAGCATTAGCATGTGGTAAAGCAAAATTTGAGAAGACACACTCGCTCACACAATGCCCCCCACTTTATCCTGGCTAGTGCCAGGAGAAAGGAGGGGATTGAATGTACAAACCTCCTACACGGTGTGCCGCCATTTTTTGAGCTAACACACAGTGTAGTAGGCTTACATACAGTGGTAATCACACACTAAAACACGAACATACACAGACCTAACTTACCTGCTCCTGCCGCCGCCGCTCCGTCTGCTCCCTCCGCTCCTAGTGCTTGCTTCAGAACACATGTCCGGAAGCAGCGACCGGAAGTAGTAATCTTACTGTCCGGCCGCAGCTTCCGGTCCACAAGAAAATGGCACCGGATGTGGCTCGGCCGAAGACCTTCCATTTGGACTGTGTGGGAGCGGCGCATGCGCCGTTCCCACACAGATGGTGTACACCATAGTGAATGCGAACGGCTCCCGTTCGCATTCTCTATGGGGATGTGTGTGCCGTATTCCATCTCTGTATGTGTCGTTAATCGACACATACAGGACTGAAAAAAAAAAATGGCAGCCCCCATAGAGAAGAAAAAGTTAGAAAATAAAAAAAAGTAAAACACAAACACACAAATAAATATTTTTTTTTAAAATAAAACAGTAAAAGCAAATTGATATAAAAAATGTTTTTTTCGCGACACCCTTCCTTTAATATCCGTTAGGGCTCTAGTCTGACGTTCTCACAGAGGTTTCCGTCAGAATAGAACCCTGACTGACACAAACGGAAACCTATGTTTCCGTTTCCATCACCATTGTTTTCAATGGTGGCGGATCCGGTGCCAATGGTTTCCATTTGTCTCAGTTGTGGAAGGGTTCCATCGTTTTGATGGAATCAATACCGTAGTCGACTACGCTATTGATTCCGTCAAAACGAAGGAACCGTTGCACAACGGAGACAAACGGAAACCATTGGGACCGGATCCGTCACCATTGAAATCAATGTTGTTGTAAACGGAAACCTACGGTTGTGTCTGAAGGAAACCACTGATGGAACGTCAGACTAGACCCCTAACGGATATGTGAACGAAGCCTAAGATCTCTTTTTCATTAATCCCCAAGTTGTGTACAGTGCAGCCAATGTCTAGATATATAGATATATATGATATAATATACAGCAGCAGCTATAGTACTGATAATTCTGATCTTCCTGTTTTAGCAATTGAATGCTGAATCACATTCAGTGCAGTAAGACAGATGGAAGTAGGGTGGCAGTGTGGTTCTGCAAAATGTAGTGCTTGTTATCTATGTAGAAAACCAAGAGAACTCAGAAAAGGCCAAATAGAATATTAAAACAAACAAATATTCATTTATTATTATTTCTTATTTTAGTGGAGGGTCACTTTGTAACTGAATATGATCCACATACTGAGGGGTTTTAGCATAACCAGTCTCCCAAAAGCATATTGTATCTTGGGAGGTTCTTGATGCAGTATGTGAAATGCTCAAACGTATTTTTCTTCTATTGTCTACGCTGGTGTGATAATAGCTTTTAAATACACCGTGTTTTTTTTAACCAATGATGACAGTTCCATGTGGAATATTCCTTACAAAGAGTAGTTCATTCTTGTTGTTTCTACTTGTGCCTTATAGGTTTTGTCACACTTGTATAAAAGCTAGTCTGAGGAATAACGCTTATGCATGTCCTTATTGCCGTACTCACCTATCATCAGAAGGAACCCTTGCTGTGGACATCATGAAGAAGATGAAGACTGTATTTCAGAATTGTGAGGAATGTGAAGAAAAGGTGAGTTAGAAGCGAGAACGTGTAAGAAATTGGCCGGAGCCTGCTAAACCTTGCCGTCTAAAAGCATCAGACATATAAACAGTATATGTCTGATGCTTTTGTAATACATTCCAAAAATACGGCTCAGGCAAATGCAGTCTGCTCATGGTTTTACTTGTATAAATAGTTCTTAAAATATTCCAGCTAATCATGGAAAAGTGGAAAACATGATGAATTCCTTTGTAAATGCATGCTTGGGAAAAAATATATCTTCATATCATATACTATGGATGTCTTTAAGACAGATCTTAAATGTTCGTCATATTATGTCTGTGACAAAAGCCAGCAGTATCTTAAAATGTAATACTTAAAATGACCCTCCGGTCTCGGGACAAAATTATAAATGTGATGGGGTATATGGAGTAATATTACCTGGTGCCCTCCAGTTGTGCCCCTCTGCCGTGGATCCGCTGTTTTAGGGTCCCCTTTGTGTTGTCTCAAAATGGCCATAGCACTTAGACAGAGTCTAAGGCATTCCCTCTGTTAACGGATTGGACAGAACTGCGCACATGAGCAGCTCTGGCCAATCCGAGAACAGTGGGAGTGTCTCAGACTCGTAGTCTTAAGAAGTGCTGCAGCCATTTTTGGACAGCGCAAAGGGGACCCTAAAATGGCAAATCCACGGCACAGGGGCACAATTGGAGAGAACCAGGTCATATTGCTCCATATACACCATTGCATTTAGAATTGTCCTGGGACAGGAGGGTCGCTTTAATATACTTCTTAAAGGTCCAATAAAATGGATTTATGTCTTTTTGTCAATCTTACTGATTATGTTGTGTATAGTGGCGTCCAAACTGGTCTTCGACGGCAGAAATCGGAGGAAAGAGGTGCTCTGGCACAAGTTGGATTTCAATACGTCAGAACCTTTGTTCCCGCGGGAGATGAGCCGCTGGCAGATGTGTTTGTCAGTGGCTTATTCCCCCCTTTCCATTGATGTAAACATGCATGCTCAGATATAGCTGTTAGCCGAATTAACGTTCGAACAACAGCTATCTCATGTGTATGGTTAGCTTTACTGTCTCCCCCCAATCTCCCTTGCCACACTGCAGCTATCGGGTTTTGCCGACTCCTCAAACTCTTGTACTGGCTAAACTCTGTGTGTAGCTGATGTCGCGCTGCACATATACAGAGCTCAGTAACCTGCAATTCACTTATTTAGAATGTTCTGGGACAGCAACATTACATTCAACTTTTGTATTTATATTATGTCAAATGGTGTTTAAAGAGGACATCCCCTTTACCCTGACCATCCACCTAAGATATTTGTCTATGAGTCTTCCAACTACCTCATGTCCAGTACTCCGTTTGGTAGCTGGGGAAGAACTTATGTGTGTGGACAGTTTTACAGGTGAAACAAAAATGATGGGATAGTGAACCTTTAACCCATTGCCGCACCTTAACGTAATAGTACATCAAGGGCCTTAGGTAGTTGAGAGATTTTAGCTTACTATTATGTCAAGTTTATCGCATGGGTGCTGCCAATGAATCTGCGCCATCACCAACGGGAGGACGGCTGTAATGCACGCACTCCTGCCGTAAATACTTGGATCTGAAAAAACGACATCCCAGGCAGTTAATTCTTTTAGTGATGGGATCAAACTGATCACAACATTGTACAAGGAGGGGGGGGGGGGGTCATCCCACAGGAAACTGGGCTTTCCAGCCCTAGTGACTATGGAGACAACCTGGGAGCAGATAAAGTTCCACATTGATGTTTCCTGGAAAATCATGTTAGGGCATACATGTGGTATGCCATAACAGGTGACTTCATATTTGTATGCAAGGGCATAATATACTGGCATACACAAATATGGCAGTATATTGTAATAAAAAAAAATTAAGTTTAATGAAAGTCCCTTTATGGCTTAAGAAAAAAAAGTTACAGAAAATAAGATTGTATACATGTATGTATCTGTATATAAGTATTGTAAAAAAAAGATTAACTCCCACAAATGTAGTTTCTCTATAAACGTCAAAACATGTACTATAAATAAATACACACTTATTTCAGGTCAGCGAAAAAAAAAAGTTAGCATTTTTCTTTCTTTCACAAAATTACATTTTAAAAAATTACCTGCTAACATATACATACCCCAAAATGTAGAGACTATAACTTGTCCTGCAAAGAAACAAGACCCCATGCTTCTGCGTTGATGCAAAAATAAAAGAAAGTTATTAGTTCTGGAATGCTGAGATTAAAGAGCTACACGTTTCGCGTGGTCCTAGAGGCCAAAAATGGCCGGGTCCTTAAGAGATTAAAAAGCAGAGTATGATTGTTGCCAACACTTGCTGAGCTGTAAATCCTCTTTTGTGCTGTTCTGTATGAGTTTTTCTTTATATTTTAAGAGAAATAATGTTAATTCATGCTTTCTATTTGACACCTAAACCAATGATATTGTTAGTAATAGTAACTAATATTCTAACAAACAATTTCTATCCGTTTTCCTTTCAGATATGCCTGAGTGAAATGAGAGCACACTTAAATATGTGTCAGCAATACATTACAAAGTATGGACCTATAGAAGAGTTAGGGAGGAGAGTATGCAGGTACGTTTCATTGTGTGTTCTTTGCATAGTACAACCATATTTGAATTACGTTTTTGTCACTTCCAAATACTCTAAAACCAACAAAAAGAAATGAATCAGAAAAATTATACACAAAGAATTGACATCAATATATATATATATATATATATATATATATATATATATATATATATATATATATATACATATAGTGTATTTGGGAGCCACAAGAATGGTACCTGTTTTACATGTATTACCTGCCCCTAATTTCCAGCAGATTGTATACACTGGTTACTCCATATAAAATTTCCTTTAGTCTACATTCAGAAGAGAGTGGGCAAAAACTTCGGACGAGAAAAACGGCTGTTTTTCACATCTGAGTTGAACCGGTGTGGGACGCGTTATCACGAATCCCTCATAGACTAGAGTCTATGGAGGGATGCGTGAAAACGCAGGAAAATAGGACATGTCCTAATTTTCAATGGACCCGTCACACGCTACGTTGAAACAACGGCCATGTGAACGGCTCCATTGAAATACATGTGTCCATATGAAATAAGCATTACATTCTGGGAATTTAATCCAGGACTGTCGCACTGAATCCTGGATACTTGTTTGACTTGGGGCTAGAGCCATTTGAGTGAAAAACTTTGAAAAACTTTAAATCATATAATGTAGCCAAACAGAGCATAAATTAAGATTATGGTTATGCTATCTTGGCCCATTCATTGGCTGCCCTAATATTTACAGTGTTGAGAACATGCACAGAAATCGACTACTCAAGGAAGGGGTAAAGGGGAATTATTTATGGGATCTGGGGGGTTGTTTTAATGACTTTTGATATTATATATGTAACTCTCTAAGTTTCGATGTTCCTTTGCTTTTCAGAGAAGACACATATGTTTGCCCTTTCTGTCCAGTAGAGCTAGATGAAGATAATCTTGTACAGCATTGCTTCGCCTACCACAATTCAGAGAGCCGATTGGTGGTAAGGAATTTTATTACATTATTTAAAATGCATATTCTCTTTTGCTATGAATCCCAGGATTATGTCAAAGATATATTTGTTTCCTGTATCATGAGATGCATATAACTGCCTCGAATATTGCGATGGCTGTATGCATCTAATGTTATGTTTCAAAAGTTGAAAGGCTAAGTGAGGTGATGGTCAACTGGACCTTGACTTCTTGCCATGTCCTTCCCCAGTTTGCAGTGGATAGGTGGCCGCACATACACAGTCACTATGGGAGATATGTCAGCCTAGGGCTATACACAGACTTTTTGTAGTGAGATTTTTTTTCTATAGAGTAGGGATGGGCGATATGGATTACAAATAAAATTGGCATTTTTTTACAAACTTCAGTACAATTATCTATTTTAATCTAAATTTTCCTGATTTTGCTAAACGAACTAAAAAATATTAAGAGATAATTCTTTTACATAGGGGAATTGCATGCACAGCTATATACTGATTATAAAAATAGTTTTCTAGGTGATATGCGGGATCACCCTCACTTGTAAAAAGAGAAAATTCTGATAATCGGTATATATTAAAGGGTAACTAAACGTTCAACAAACTTCCGACATGTCATAGTGACATGTCAGAAGTTTTGATTGGTGGGGGTCCAAGCACTGAGACCCCCACCAATCGCTAATACGAAGCGGCAGAAGCGCTAGTGTGAGCGCTGAGCTGCTTCGTTTCTGTTTGGCTTTTTGCTTTAGCTTCTGCCTGTAAAGGATCTGCCAGGCACAGCTTCGGGGTTAACGCCCATAGATAATCAGTCTGCACCTGCTTCTATGTCTGTGAGACTGACTCCATCTTCCACCACTCAGGGTGGCAGGCTTAGGAGTGGGAGAGCCTATCACAGCCTGGCCAGACGGAGCTAGCTCCCGCCCTCCGTCTATTTATACCTGCCTTTCCTGTTCCTCCTTTGCTTGTGATTCTTCTCGTTTGGTTAACTGGCCCTGCTGCAGCTTCTTGTACTATTGTCCTTGCTTCATATTGACCCCGGCTTGCTGACTACTCTCCTGCTCTGCGTTTGGCACCTCGTACTCTCCTGGTTTGACTCGGCTTGTTCACTTCTCTTGTTGCTCACGGTGTTGCCGTGGGCAACTGCCCCCTTTCTCCCCCTAGCTCTGTGTACCCTTGTCTGTTTGTCTGTCGTGCACTTATTGAGCGTAGGGACCGTCGCCCAGTTGTACCCCGTCGCCTAGGGCGGGTCGTTGCAAGTAGGCAGGGACTGAGTGGCGGGTAGATTAGGGCTCACTTGTCTGTTTCCCTATCCCTGTCATTACACAATCACAAGCCCATATACCTACTCTACCCTGGTCCCTCACACTACTATGGACCCCCTTGAGACCCTGGCTCAGCAAATGCAAGGTCTCTCCCTACAGGTCCAGGCCCTGGCTCAGAGGGTCAACCAGCCTGATGCTACCATGGTAGTCCACCTCACCTCTTGAACCCCACCTCAAGTTGCCCAACCGGTTCTCAGGGTATCGGAAGACTTTAATCTCCTTTCGGGAGAGTTGTAGGCTCTATTTTCGTTTAAAGCCCCACTCCTCAGGTTCTGAGAGCCAGCGGGTGGGTATAATTATGTCCCGGCTCCAGGAAAGGCCCCAAGAACGGGCCTTCTCCTTGGCTCCTGACGCCCCTGATCTTTTCTTTTCTGCTCTCGGACTCATCTATGACGAGACTGACAAGACTGCTTTTGACGAGAGTCAGCTGGTGACCTTACGTCAGGGTAAGAGACCTGTTGAGGAGTATTGCTCTGACTTTAGGAAGTGGTGCGTAGCTTCTCGGTGGAATGACCCTGCCTTAAGGTGCCAGTTTAGGTTGGGTCTGTCGAACGCCCTGAAAGATCTGCTAGTTAGTTATCCCTCTTCTGACTCCCTAGACCAGGTTATGGCTTTAGCGGTACGACTTGACCGACGTCTCAGGGAACGACGACTTGAACGTCTTGATGTTTTCTCCTCTGACTCCCCCATGATGCCTCCCGAGGTTCCGTTGCTTCGTTTCTCGCCGGAAGACTCGGAGGTACCTATGCAACTCGGGGCCTCCGTGTCCCTCCAACAACGTAGAGATTTCCACAGGAAGAATGGTCTCTGCTTCTACTGTGGGGATGACAAGCATCATGTGAACAACTGTCCTAAGCATAAGAATGCAGCCGGAGAACTTCCGCGCCTAAGTGATCATCGGGGAGGTCACTTGGGCGCACAGGTATTTCCCGTAAATATGAAACGTACTAAAATCTTGCTTCCCTTTCAGGTCTCTTTTGGTGGTAGGTCTGCTACTGGCAGTGCCTTCGTGGATTCAGGGTCTTCTGCTAATATCATGTCTGTGGAATTTGCTATGTCTCTAGCTATGCCTTTGATTGATTTGCCTAAACCTGTCCCGGTAGTGGGTATCGACTCCACTCCTCTTGCTAATGGTTATTTTACACAGCATACCCCTGTTTTTGAACTCCTTGTTGGCTCCATGCATTTGGAGCAGTGGTCTGTACTGTTAATGCAGGGATTATCGTCCGATTTGGTTTTAGGCCTTCCCTGGTTGCAGTTGCATAATCCCACGTTTGACTGGAATTCTGGGGACCTTACCAAGTGGGGTAATGAATGCTTGACGTCATGTTTTTCTGTTAATTCTATTTCTCCCCCTGAGAAGGTGAACACGCTACCTGAGTTTGTTCAGGACTTCGCCGATGTTTTCTCTAAGGAGGCCTCCGAAGTGTTACCTCCTCATAGAGAATATGATTGCGCAATCAATTTGGTACCAGGAGCTAAGCTCCCTAAGGGTAGGATATTTAATCTCTCTTGTCCCGAACATGAAGCCATGAGAGAGTATATCCAGGAATGCCTGGCCAAGGGTTACATTCGCCCCTCTACTTCTCCGGTAGGTGCTGGCTTCTTCTTCGTAGGGAAGAAGGATGGTGGTCTTAGGCCATGCATTGACTACCGAAGCTTGAATGAGGTCACTGTAAGGAACCAGTATCCCCTTCCTCTGATTCCTGATCTCTTTAATCAGGTTCAGGGGGCCCAATGGTTCTCTAAGTTTGATCTACGGGGGGCGTATAACCTAATCCGCATCAAAGAGGGGGATGAGTGGAAGACTGCGTTTAACACGCCCGAAGGTCATTTCGAATACCTCGTCATGCCCTTTGGGTTGTGTAATGCTCCCGCGGTCTTCCAGAATTTCATAAATGAGATTTTGAGAGACTACCTGGGGGTATTTCTTGTAGTGTACCTTGATGACATACTTGTGTTTTCCAAGGACTGGTCCTCCCACATTGAGCATGTCAGGAAGGTGCTCCAGGTCCTTCGAGAAAACAAACTGTTTGCGAAGACCGAAAAATGTGTGTTTGTGGTGCAGGAGATACCATTTTTGGGCCAAATCCTCACTCCTCATGAATTCCGCATGGACCCTGCCAAGGTCCAGGCTGTGGCGGAATGGGTCCAACCTGCCTCCCTGAAGGCGTTACAGTTCTTCCTGGGGTTCGCTAATTATTACAGGAGGTTTATTGCTAACTTCTCGGTCAACGCTAAGCCTCTTACGGATCTCACTCGCAAAGGTGCTGATCTCCTCCACTGGCCTCCTGAGGCTGTCCAGGCATTTGAGGTCCTTAAGAAGTGCTTTATCTCGGCCCCGGTGCTGGTTCAGCCCAACCAAATGGAGCCATTTATCGTGGAGGTTGACGTGTCCGAGTTGGGAGTGGGGGCTGTCTTGTCCCAGGGTACCAGGTCCCTCACCCATCTCCGTCCCTTTGCCTTCTTCTCCAGGAAGTTTTCACCCACTGAGAGTAACTATGATATTGGCAACCGCAAACTCTTAGCAATTAAATGGGCATTTGAAGAGTGGCGCAACTTCCTGGAGGGGGCTAGGCACCAGGTAACAGTCCTTACCGACCACAAGAATCTGGTTTTCCTACAATCTGCCCGGAGGCTAAACCCGAGACAAGCTCGTTGGGCGTTATTTTTTACCAGATTCAACTTTGTGGTTACCTATAGGGCTGGGTCTAAAAATGTTAAGGCTGATGCACTGTCACGTAGCTTCATGGCCAGCCCTCCTTCGGAGGAAGATCCTGCTTGTATTTTGCCTCCAGGTATAATCATTTCCGCTATTGATTCTGATTTAGTCTCTGAAATTGCGGCTGATCAAGGTTCAGCTCCATGGAGCCTTCCTGAGAACAAGCTGTTTGTTCCCCTGCAATTCTGGCTAAGGGTACTTAGGGAAAATCATGACTCTGCACTATCTGGCCATCCAGGCATCCTGGGTACCAAGCACCTCATTGCCAGAAACTATTGGTGGCCTGGGTTGCCTAAAGACGTTAAGGCCTACGTCGCCGCTTGTGAAGTTTGTGCTAGGTCCAAGACTCCCAGGTCCCGACCAGTGGGCTTACTATGTTCTTTGCCCATTCCCCAGAGACCTTGGACCCATATCTCCATGGATTTTATCACCGATTTGCCTCCATCTCAAGGCAAGTCGGTGGTGTGGGTTGTCGTAGACCGCTTCAGTAAGATGTTCCACTTTGTGCCCCTCAAAAAACGACCCAATGCTAAGACGTTAGCTACCTTGTTTGTCAAACACATCCTGCGTCTCCATGGGGTCCCTGTCAATATTGTTTCTGATAGAGGGGTACAATTTGTTTCATTGTTTTGGAGAGCCTTCTGTAAAAAGTTGGAGATTGATCTGTCCTTCTCCTCTGCCTTCCATCCTGAAACTAATGGCCAAACTGAGAGGACTAATCAGTCTCTAGAACAATATTTAAGGTGTTTTATCTCTGACTGTCAATATGATTGGGTCTCATTCATTCCCCTCGCCGAATTTTCCCTTAATAACCGGGTCAGTAACTCGTCAGGGGTCTCCCCCTTTTTCTGTAATTTTGGGTTTAATCCACGGTTCTCTTCCGTTTCACCTGGTAGTTCCAACAATCCCGAGGTAGAGGTCGTTCATCGAGAACTGTGCACAGTCTGGGCTCAGGTTCAGAAGAACCTAGAGGCGTCCCAGAGCATACAAAAAACTCAGGCAGATAGAAAACGTTCTGCTAACCCCTTGTTTGTGGTCGGGGATCTGGTGTGGCTATCGTCTAAAAATGTGCGCCTTAAGGTCCCGTCCAAGAAGTTTGCTCCCCGGTTTATAGGGCCGTACAAGGTCATTGAAGTCCACAATCCTGTCTCCTTCCGACTGGAGTTGCCCCCATCTTTTCGAGTACACGACGTGTTCCATGCCTCCCTCCTTAAACGCTGCTCCCCGTCCTTGGCTCCCTCGAGGAAACCTCCGGTCCCTGTTCTCACCCCTGAGGGGGCAGAATTCGAGGTGGCCAAGATTGTCGACAGCAGGATAGTCCAAGGCTCCCTCCAGTACCTGGTCCATTGGAGAGGATACGGGCCTGAGGAGAGGACTTGGGTACCCGCTCGGGACGTTCACGCTGGGATATTGGTCAGGAGGTTTCACCTTCGTTTCCCCAGTAAACCAGGTCCACTTAGAAAGGGTCCGGTCGCCCTTCATAAAGGGAGGGGTACTGTGAAGGATCTGCCAGGCACAACTTCGGGGTTAACGCCCATAGATAATCAGTCTGCACCTGCTTCTATGTCTGTGAGACTGACTCCATCTTCCACCACTCAGGGTGGCAGGCTTAGGAGTGGAAGAGCCTATCACAGCCTGGCCAGACGGAGCTAGCTCCCGCCCTCCGTCTATTTATTCCTGCCTTTCCTGTTCCTCCTTTGCTTGTGATTCTTCTCGTTTGGTTTCCTGGCCCTGCTGCAGCTTCTTGTACTATTGTCCTTGCTTCATATTGACCCCGGCTTGCTGACTACTCTCCTGCTCTGCGTTTGGCACCTCGTACTCTCCTGGTTTGACTCGGCTTGTTCACTTCTCTTGTTGCTCACGGTGTAGGGACATAGTGCCACAGTGCCCACATATAGTCACAGTGCCCACATATAGTGACAGTGTCCACATACTGCCACCCCCCAATATAGTGCCACAGTGCCCATGTAGATAGTGCCACACCCCCTTGCAGATAGCACCCCCACCCCCCATGTAGATCGCATCCCCCCTTCTTCCTTGTAGATATCGCCAGTGTAGCTGCCACTAGGAGCTGAATTCCCGGCCAGAGGTTGCCGACGCTTTAGCCGGGGATTCAGCTCCTAGTGGGAGCTACTGTGGTGCAATCTACAAGGGGTGGTGGTGATGCGATCTACAAGAGGGGGTGGGGGTGAGATCTACAAGGGGTGGTGGTGATGCAATCTGCAATTGGGGTGGAGGTGTGATCTACAAGCGGGGTGCTGGTGCGATCTGCAAGGGGGGGGCATATCTACAGCGGAGTAGTATCGCTATACTAGGAGTCCCTGCTTCGCCATGGAATGCCTGTTCCATACTGTATCATTTTGTTCAGTACAGAACAGCAGTTCCATGGGGAAGCAGAGACAGGACGGGGCAGACCAGGCTGGCGGCTGGGCGGAGCTTCCTCCTGCAGGACGGCACCGCTAAAGAATCGATTCAACGACTCTGTTAAAAAACACAATGGTGAGAGTCCTTGAGGGCGAATTAATTGAATTAATTTGATTAATCGCACAGCCCTACTATAGAGTAATCAAAACCTTAACAAGCGATTTTCATATTACTCATTGGAGGAAAAAGTAACTGCTACATTTTAAACATTGCTAAGAAGTCCCAGCATGTAGCGAATAAAGAAATTAGTTGCTAGCGAATTGCTTGACTGGAGCGATTTTGAAGACATTTTCAAGGCACTCATTGCATTCCTATGGACAGTGATTTCATAGTAATTTTTTGAATTGAGCGATAAAAAGTCTAGGTGCAGCCCTAGCCTAAAAAATCGAGTGACTGTGCTGAACTGTCCATCTCCCATTCACTTTAATGGAGTGTGACTGTGCATGTCCTGGTCATGTAATAGAACAAATGTTCATTACATAAAAAGGACACATAAACAATGAAGGTTCCCTTTGAATAACTGCAAGCTGAGATCTTGAAATCTGTGAAGAGTTGATACAGAAAGTATATTGAAAAATTGTATAACTTCTCATAATACAAAGAACAACCTATATTTTCTGAAACTGTAATACCCCTTTTGCTGGCTACATATCAGAAAGAAGGTTAGGTCAAGGTACCAGTCTTTATGAAGGTGCATTAGGTCTTGTATGATGTAACTTCACTGATAATTCCATCGTCTTTTTCCTAGATGTGTCCAATTTGTCACATAATGCCGGGAGGAGACTCCAGCTATGACTCGAATTTTCTAAAGCATCTTCATGCCAGACACTCAATATACTATGAAAACTACATTGTGAGTACCAAAATACATATTCATTTTGCCTGCTCATTGTATGCTTTACTTTTACATTACATGTTGTCTTTAGTTGTCCTTTCATGACTACCCATATTTTTTGTTTGCTTAGCAGTCTTAGCTGGTAAAGGGTTAAGTACTGATTGACAGGACAGATCATACAGATAACAGATCCTTTTCTGGAATTTCTTTCATGTTGATAAATTCTGATTCTGTATGTACTAGCTCCAAGGTTGTACGTTGTACTGTACTAATATTTTCATAGCCTGAAGATCCCTCGCTGAACCTTATATTTCTACCACTAGGTGGCAATCTAGAAATATTGCATTGCATGTGCCTGGGCGTATTGTGGACCTATTTCCTCTTAGCCATGTGGTTAAGCACGTTATTATTAACATTATTATTATTATTATTTGATTTCTGATGTACGAAAGCTAAATTGTATCAAGCAATAGTTATATGTGTACCTAAATTCTCTTTAAATATTGATACATAGTCCACATGTAGTGTTTTGAAATAAAGACTATTTGCGTATGTTTTGCATGAACAAGACAATGTCACTGAGGACACAAGGAGAGTTTAACATTATTTTTATTTTCCTCTGGCATTTGGAGAAATCTCAAATGTCAGACACACCCTTTAAGTTGAAGGTTGATCTTTAGACATATTCTGACATGTCATTGTGACAATGTAATCAGTGGGGGTCTCTACCCTGGTACATCCTTCGATTGCTATAACAATGGGGCCACATCACTCATTGATCAAGTGATAGGAGTCCCAGGGCACAGACCCCCCCCTAATGACATCTTCTGACATGTCAGCTGTCTAAAGGTGAACAGTCACTTTAGTCTTTATTTATATAAGAATAGATGACTGATGTAAGATGACATTTCACACTATGGTCTAGGTTCTCTGTAATGTGCTGCTTTGCTTTACTGTAATGCTGTTCTAACAATCTTTTTCTGTTTTTAACCTTAGGATATAAACATAGTGGAAGAGGCACTTATTGAGAGAGTACTAGATCTTTCTTTGATACACTACATGAGACATTCAAACAGAACCTAAGCATCAAAAAGACAGACAAGATCATCAGTATGGCGTGTAGAAGAGTTGCTGATGTACTTTTGTGGTTTACAGATAAAGACTATTTTTGTTTTTCAATATATGATGAGGTTAAAAGAGACTGCAGCATAAAACAACAATTATTATAGGTAATTCGGATGACTGAATTCTGAGCAGATTATTACTTGATCTTACGGAACGGTTATATCGCTGGTGCTTTACAGTAGAGGTAGGTGATCGTAGCTCTCCGGGCATTGAGGAACTAGACGTATCCTTGGCTGGTTTGGCATGCTGTGAAGTTGCATAACACCTGAAGATCCACCGTTTTAGAGTTGGAGCAATACTTTGTTCCCATGTTGGATATGTGCACTAGACAAGTGTTCTGTTAGTAGTTCAGCCCCAGCATCAGAATATGTGAACTATCACACTGACACTCACTAACTTATAATGCGAGTAACACAGAAAATGGTCTGACAGAAAGAGGACTGGTAGAGCAAGTGTATGCAACTGGAGGAACAAGATAGAAGAGGTCACAGGGTGGCCCAAGGTATGTACAGTGAAAACGTAAGAAAGAAAGAATGTAAAGAACTTTGTTTCCTAAAATATTGGAATACATTAGGTTAGCAGTATGCGATCACATTGTTAGGCCTCTTTCACATGGCAGTATTTTACATCAGTATTTGGAAGCCAACGCCAGGAGTGGAATCTACACAAAGAAAAAGGATGATGGAAAGATTTGCACCTGTTTTGGACCTACTCCTGGTTTTAGCTTCCGAATACTAATGTACTGCAAAATACCACTGTATGAAAGAGGCCTAATAGAAGGAAAAATAAAACTGTTGGCATGGTCACAGTCTGATGACTTATCACGTCGTCCTATTACAATAAAAAAATGAAACCACATAGCCAAACCACATAGGATAAAATGACACCAGCTAGCCTGGTGGAGAGACCTTGGATTGAGAATGGAATGACCACCAGAATTTTTCTGTTTGATCAGTGTCATACTGTGCTGAAATAACTATGATGACAAACAAGAGTGTTCATTTTTAGGGACACTAAATCTAAAATTGTAGGAAAACAGGCAAAAGCTTTTCTCTAACAGCATAACACCCAGTCTTTCAGAGGTGTATCCCATGTGCCTGTGTATGCAGCTGAAAAGGACATTACTGTCGTGTTCTATAAGGGATTACTGACAGGATGTCTCTTTTTAAAGCTGTGTGTGAGCTGTATTTATATTACTGTAAATGACAGCTGTCATATAATGTTTTACCAAGTCTTACCTTTTTCAACAGCATCTTCTTTGTGCTGATGTTTTGCATATTTTGCTTGTGTGATTGGACTATTTTCTGAGTTTATTACTTTATTTTTAATGTCATTTGTGCTCCCTTAAAGGGGCTGTCTGCTTGGGAAAATCTATTTTTGTTACAAGGGTCTTGCAACATTAATCTGATCACAGGGTGTCTGGCAATCTGCTGTAATCTCTGGAGGAATCCAGCAGCAAGTGTTAAAATTATCTGCAGCACCACCACAGGGGAAATGAAGCATTGCACATGACTGATTGCTAGATACACAAGACTTGATAGGTCCTCCAGAGGTGCTGTTTGTATCTGCCCTCCACTTTGACTAATAGATGAGAGTCCTGAATGGGGAAGCCTCTCTATTATCTTATAACTCCCTAATGTGGTCTTTGAAAATAGATTTTCTAAACCAGACAACTCATTTAAGATAAGGACATACAGGTCACTCTTTCACATGTTATAAATTGAGTCGTCAGAGGCAGGACCCACTTATTGTGTTTTGATAGAATACTGCTTTTTGGCTTCATTATTTGAGTTACATTATTTCTATTTATTTTCTGTAGTTATACACTATTTGTACTCATATGTTATTGATTTCACATACACTAAACTAATATTGCAAGGAGCCTTTATGATGATATGTTGAATTGTTCTTTACAATTTGGGCATACATAACTTTACCTAATGGTAGTTTTGTTCGAGCACTGGTATATGGGCACTTTTCTAATCTGCAGAAGATGTCATTATTACGTAATCATTGCTTATATTCATCTAGGTTGCATTGTGTGTATATTAACCCTTGTACTATTATTGTGTTTGAATCATTTAAAACTACACGCCAATATTCAAATCACAATATTTTGCAATGCTACTAATGTCCAAAAGCCTTCTTGTGGATGTTAAGTCTAGTGCACATGACAGGATGGTATTTTCTTGTTTACGGGCTGTATAGATACGGCAATAAAATATTACTTCCTGCTTCTATTTAAAGGCTATAGACACCTTTGCAGACAGTTTTGTTAAAATTATTATTGCATTGTAAGTGTTTTATTAAATATTTACAATTCGTTTTGATTATAATTTTTCCACCATTTGTCTTTATCTTGTATATCATACAATACAATAAGGCTGGGTTCACACTGAGTTTTTTGCAGGAGGAAAATCTGCCTCAAACTTCCGTTTGGAACTTTGAGACAGATTTTCCTCTGACTGCACTCCGATTTTGGCTGCGTTTTTTGCCCGCGGCCATTGAGCGCCGCGGGCATATAACGCACCGAAATACGCTTTCTCTGCCTCCCATTGATGTCAATGGGAGGTCAGAGGCGTAAACGCCCAAATATAGGGCATGTCCCTTCTTTTTCCCTCGAGCTGGTTTTTCCGCTCGCATTAATTTCTTAGTCCGACAGACCAGCTTATTGTTGGCTCCTCTTTAGCCTCTCTCTGCTCCCCTGAACGCTATTCTAAGGCTGTGTTCACATCACCGTTGAGGGGTTCCGTCTGAGTTTTCAGTCGGGATAACCCCTCAGCAGAAAGCAAACGGAAATCTCAGCTTCTGTTTCCCCCACCTTTTGAACTCAATGGTGACAGAAACCTATCTAATGGTTTCTGTCTGTCACCGTTGTGACAGGGTTCCGTCGTTTTGACGGAATCAATAGCGCAATCGACTGGCTATTGGTTCTGTCAAGAACAACGGAACCTTGTCACAACGTTGACAGACGGAAACCATTAGCTAGGTTTCCGTCACCATTGATACCAATGGTGAGGGAAACGGAGGCTTAAATTTCCGTTTGCCTTTCCGTTGAGGGGTTAACCCGACGGAACCCCTCAACGGAAGGGCAACGGTGATATGAACAGGCCCTAAGTTGACAACTTATTTGATTTATGTTTATTTTCTTTGGTTGCAAAGATGTCAGCTTAGAATAGCATTCAGGAGAGAAGAGAGAGCTATTCAGCCGGTCTGTCGACCCCAGCACGGCATCCAGCAGCTTGTATTGTATTATAAGACATACAAGCTGCAGAAGGCAAGTGGTGCAACATTTTTAAAGAAAACTAAATATTTAATAAAATAAATACATTGCAATAAATAAATAAAACACAATAAATGTAAAGTTATCCATAGCCTTTAATTAAAATGATCATCCCGTATTATGTTGAAGAACAGGATTAGTTACTGTGAACTTTATAATATATAAACAGAAAGACTCCTACAGCAATTTAGAAAGGAAGGGGCTAGCTGCTGTAAGGTAAAGCATGCTCCCCGAGTAACAATAAAGGCACTCCTATATAAGCATTTAAACACAGAAGAAAGAAAAGGAGAATACGAGCCTATGCATTAAAATATAACTTTATTAACACTTACACGCAATGTGTTAAAAACAGGTACAAAAAGGACTGGAGGACACTATTACAATTACAGTTGAAAAAGCACGTATTGGCAGACTGTGTAATAGTACAAGTAAATAGCATCAGAGACTTCAAAAATGTGACTATAGAGTATGGCCGATATTCATATAAACAGCTTTAGTTTTCCAGTCATGGCAAAATGCCAGTAATGCAAGGCAGTGTGCAAGGAAAAAACTGGTATGTTATAAAGTGAATAAGTCACAAGAAAAATTTAGAAAAGGCCAAAAAGTTTTTAGTATTTAATTACAAAAAGAGTCTCTTACCCATAAATAGCTGATAGTACAGTCTGGCAATCGTGCACAGGACCCCAACGGGGAAGCACATCTGCGAAACACGCGTTGGGGTCCTGTGCACGATTGCCAGACTGTACTATCAGCTATTTATGGGTAAGAGACTCTTTTTGTAATTAAATACTAAAAACTTTTTGGCCTTTTCTAAATTTTTCTTGTGACTTATTCACTTTATAACATACCAGTTTTTTCCTTGCACACTGCCTTGCATTACTGGCATTTTGCCATGACTGGAAAACTAGAGCTGTTTATATGAATATCGGCCATACTCTATAGTCACATTTTTGAAGTCTCTGATGCTATTTACTTGTACTATTACACAGTCTGCCAATACGTGCTTTTTCAACTGTAATTGTAATAGTGTCCTCCAGTCCTTTTTGTACCTGTTTTTAACACATTGCGTGTAAGTGTTAATAAAGTTATATTTTAATGTATAGGCTCGTATTCTCCTTTTCTTTCTTCTGTGTTTAACTGTGAACTTTATAGTATACACACTGTTTGCACTGTGGTACCTGCGCTGCTGCACGTAGTTCAACTAAACAGCATATGATACTATAATCAGGTTTGTAAGGTAGAATATTCTTACCCAATGTAAACAGGATCTATCATGGCAGGAAAACTAAGTGTGATTTATTCAAAAAAGTTCCCCCCTATGATTCTGGAGTAACTGTTCCTGCAGCCGCTAAAGGCTGTATTCCAGAGATTTGGGCTTAAGGACATTTTCCCGTGACTTAAGCCAATGACTGAACTCTTATTTAATCATTTAAGGTGTAGATCTTTAAAACTGTCCTGTGCCTGTGACAGAGTCTTTGCAGATGCGCCATGTTTCAAATTATTGACATGACAAAAGTTGGTCATTTGCATACCATGCGGGGGTTAAATAATGAAGTTGTCTTGCCCTGACAGATCCACTTAAACTTCTCAGGCTATTAAAAGAGTTTCATTCAGGATGAATATGACTAACAATAACCAAATAATTTTTTATATTTGTTATATTTTGTTGTTGAGGATTACCAGGAGTTCTGTATATTGATTGTTCATGCCTACAGTTTTTATAACATCATTTAGCTGTATAATGATGAAAACCGACAACCAGGTATTGAAGAAACGGGAC
The DNA here is from genome assembly GCF_050947455.1 of Rhinoderma darwinii. NCBI lineage: Eukaryota > Metazoa > Chordata > Amphibia > Anura > Rhinodermatidae > Rhinoderma > Rhinoderma darwinii. The sequence continues at coordinate 95,450,140 of NC_134691.1, read as the reverse complement.
AAAATGTTCTCTCCTCTCGATAGTGCCGGTTGTGTGATCCAGGTGTACCCAGGTTTATTACTAAACATGAGTGCCTTTATTAATAACATAATATGATGTAGTACTAAGCTTCACAGGGTCACACAAAACGAAAGATTTCATTCAAAGTTCTAAAATGTTCGCTCTCTTACAAATGCAAGCTTCTTCTGTTTTGCTCATTTGTCATGGACCACCATGGTATTCTTTATAGACTTCCGAATTCCGACTTCCAAATTGAAACTGGTTTTAAGCTGAACACAAGCACCTGTCTTGTTATAAACTGAAAATGAAACAACTGAGTATGGGTAAGATGACATGCCGGTGTTGCCGCATATTGGAGCGGTGTTTAAACGATTGTTAATGTCAGCGCTTATTTGAAGGTAAACAGTATTTTAACCTGCAAAAAACGTGTGGACATTAATAATCATTTAAATACTGCCCTTATTTGCCGTAATACCACATGTCACTGCTGCGTTTCGACAGTGTCCCGGATGCTAGGCCTTCCCCTCATTCTTCTATTTAGTCCTGTGGGCATCAGTGCTATGTTTTTTCTAGACGGAGCTGTAATATTCTAGTCCTGACTGCTTTGTTATTGTCAAATTTGCACCGCTTCTCCCTATAGGTGGCACTGTTTATATTCACTTTTTATATGGGCTCCTATTCAGATGTATTGGTTCTCCAAATAGAAGAAATGATACCCTGATGCTCCATGAAGGGGGTGTATTACAGAATTTTATCAGCAGGATATTTTTTGCTTGCTTTTAGATTTTTACCTAAACAGGAGGTACACAAATAATAATATATCATCACAGAGGCAAGCAAACTGTGGCTTTAGAGCTTTTGCTAAGCCGCAAGTCTTGGGACTGGGAAAATGACACCTGGGACTTGTAGTTTGACAGCAGTGGAGGAGCTTCAGGTTGGCAACAGTTATAGGCAGACATTTTATTTGCATGTAGTTAATTTATGATTCATATAGTGAAATGTAAATATGTACATTAAAATTCAAGACATTTAAATGAAACATCTTGTGTTTTATAAGCTGTTTGATACAGTATGTATAAAATGTTACCTTTGATATACCTTCTAATTTCCACTATCATTATATGTACTGTTTCCTGTATTATATTTGTTTTTACATAGGCTAATAATTGCTATTTCATACAATAAAGAGGTTTTCAAAAATATGGTGTGTTTGAATTGTGGTTACCAAGCTCTTGTACTGCATGTAATTCTAAGCATCACACAACAGAAAAGTAAAACACGAAAAAAAAATACTGTACAGTCAACTCATTTGGAACTGCCTATTGTCCAAATATACACTATATGCCCAAATGTATGTAGACTCCCCTCCTAATTATTGAGCATGTGGTTCAGCCACACTCATTGGAAACAGGTATATAAAATCTAGCACACCGCATTGCAATCTTGTAGAAAAAAATTGGTAGTAGTATTGGTCGTACTGAAGAGCTCAATGACTTTAAACTGTCATAGGATGCTACCTTTGCCACAAGTCAGTTTGTGAAATTTTTGATCTTCAAGATCTGCCCCGAACAACTGTAAGGCCTGTTATTGGGAAGTGAAAATGTCTATAGGAATAACAACAGCTCAGTGATAGACCACACAAACTCACAGATCTGAGTTCTGAATTACGTGAAAGTCGCCTTTCTGTTGCATTACTCACTACAGAGTTCCAAACTGCCTCTATAAGTGACATCAGCACAAGAACTGTGCTTCATGAAATGGGTTTCCATGGTCGAGCAGCTGCACACAAGCCTAAGAAGCGTCGGCTGGAGTGGTGTGAAGCACACCACCAATGTGGTTTCTGGAGTGATGAGCCATGTTTCACTATCTGGCAGTCTGATGGACATTAGCAGATGCCAGGGGAACACTACCGACCAGAATACATATTTGCCTACTGTAACATTTGGTGGAGGGATAATGATCTGGGGCTGTTTTTCAGGGTTTGGGCTGGGCCTCTTATTTACAGTGTAGGGTAATGTTAATACTACAGCATACAAATAAATGGTACAGAATTTTATGCTTTCAACTTTGTGGGAACAGTTTGGGGAAGGCCCTCTCCTGTTCCAGCATGAATGTGCCCCTGTGCAAAAAGCGAGGTCCATAAAGACATATTTGATGACTTTGGTGTTAAGAAACTTAAGTTGCTGACTATATAATCTGAGGGCTGCGTATATAAATAAAAAAAAATAATTGCCCCACTGTACTATTTAAGATGTTTGGTTACATCCATCTTCACAGTTACGGGCCACGTACCCGCATCTTTTGTAAAAAAAAAAAAAAGTGGCCAGGTAGTTTGGGGCGACTGCTTTATGCAGTTCGATCTGTGTGGGCTGAAGCTATGCAGTGAGTATATAGGAAATAGGCGTCCCTAGGTACTGATACACGTCATTAAAGGGAACTTGTCACCAGCCTTTCACCTATTAAACCAGCAATACCTGGTAGAAGTGGGTGAAAAATCATTTTTATGTAACCTATAATTATCTTCTAAGTAGACTCTGTACCTTTAGTATTCAGTTTTTTAGTATTCCCGTGCTGTATGCTAATGATCATAAAAGAGTTTGAAAAGAGTCATATCTTCATTCCTCAAGCGCTTCCGAGTTAACCCCACCTCCTTACTTTTGATTGACAGCTTACTGTAGATTGACAGCATTCAGGGTGGGGCAGTTTTCGGCGGTGGGCGGGCATAAGAAGAGGTTTATGTCAAAGGAGAAGTTTAGGGGAGGGGATAACGCCAATGATCTTTTGACAGCAGAAGCCAGCGAGGGGTGAGTGGAGTTCAATAGGTGAAATGCTGGTGACAGGTTCCCTTTAACCCCTTCCCGACATATGACGTATCCATACGCCAAAGTCGGGTAGGGGAAGTATGGAGCGGGCTCACGCAGTGTGCTCGCTCCATACGATGACGCTGTCGGCTGTATGTTACAGCCGACACTTCAGAGTAACTAGCGGCATCACGCTCGAACGCGATCCGGCTAGTTTAACTCGTTAAATGCTGCGGTCAATACTGACCGCAGCATTTAAATTGTCAGAAAGAGGGGGCGACCCCTTCTAACAGCTCATCGCGCCCCCCGCAAAGCAATCGCGGGGGGGGGGGGATGGTTGCTATGGCTGCCTCGGGGCTTAATGAACGGCCCCAGGTCCGCCATCTTTGTACACATATTAAGCCTTGCCTCCGGCGTGGCTTAGTAGGTGCCTGTCAGAATCACGATATACTGCAATACATTAGTATTGCAGTATATCGTACAAGCGATCTAACGATCGCTGGTTGAAGTCCCCTAGGGGGACTAATAAAAAAAGTAAAAATTAGTTAAAGTTTTTTTGGTGCAAAAAAAAATAAAAAAAATTAAAAGTTCAAAAAAAAAACCTTTTCCCCCTGGAGCATAGTAAAAAAATAAATAAATAAACATAATTGATATCACCGCTTCCGCAAAAGTCTGAACTATTACAATATATCATTATTTAACCCGCACGGTGAACGCCGTAAAAAAAGAAAATTGTAAACGCCAGAATGTCTATTTTTTGGTCACCTCATCTCCCACAAAAAATGAAATAAAAAGTGATCAAACCATCACATGTACAACAAAATGGTATTATTAAAAACTACAGCTTATGCCGCAAATAATAAGCCCTCATACCACTTAATCGACGTAAAAATAAAAAAGTTATGGCTCTCGGAATTTGGCGACGCAGAATAAATTTTCTTTTTTACACTTAGGTTTTTACATGTAAAAGTAGTAAAATATAGAAAAAACTGTATATATTTGGTATCGCCGTAATCGTATTGACCCACAGAATAAAGTTAACATGTTGTTTTAATTGCACAGTGAATTTCGTAAAAACAACGCGCAAAAAACAATGGAGGAATCGCTGTTTTTTTCATTTTCTACCCCACAAATAATTTTTTGCCCGTTTCCTAGTACATTATACGGCAAAATAAATGGTGCTACGAAAAACTACAACTCGTCCCGCAAAAATCAAGCCCTGATAGTACTATATCGACGGAAAAATAAAGACATTATGGCTTCTGGAATGTGGGGAGGAAAAAACTAAAATGAAAATCTGAAAGTTGTTTACGACGGGAAGGGGTTAATGACGACAGCCAGTAATAATGTTTATAGCGTCTCAGGGCGCTGACAAGTGTCCTTGGATACTGGTGTATACCTAAGCTAGTCACGATGGTGCTGACGTCCCTTGTTACAGGCGTGGTTTAAAATATTCATGCTCTGGTGTCCGACCAGGATTAGATCCAATATAAGAAAGCTGTATTTTAGAGGGTTAGATGTAACTCAATGAGAGACAGTTTGGATTAGATACCACTATTGTACTTGTAGTTCTAGCCCGTATGGTCTGTTAGAAAACAAACGTCTTAATTCATTTTTTGTATATAATATCAGGTCCCTATTTAAATCCTTTGGTTTTAATTGATTTTTAATTATGTTTTATTTTTAATATTAGATGGTGGCAACAATGAGATCACCAGCGTGTGGAGCTACAGTGCATTCAAAAAGTCTTCAGACCCTTTACATTTTTTCACATTTTGTTATGTTGAGGCCTTGTGCTAAAGTAAAAAAAAAATGTCCCCATCATTCTGCACTCAATACCCCATAATGACAATGTGAAAACAGAATGTTAGTGAGCTAATTTATTGAAAAGGAAAAACTTAAATATTGCATTGACATAAGTATTCAGACCTTTTACTCTGTACATAGTTGAAGCACCTTTGGCAGAGGTAACAGCCTCCAGTCTTCTTGGGTATGATGCCACAAGGTTTGCACATCAGGATTTGGCGATTTTCTGCCATTCTTCTCTGCAGATCCTCTCAAGCTCTGTCAGGTTGGATGGGGACTGTCGGTGGACAGCCATTTTCAGGTCTCTCCAGAGATGTTCGATTGGGTTCAAGTCAGGGCTCTGGCTGAGCCACTCAAGGACATTCACAGAGTTGTCCCTTAGCCATTCCTGTGTTGTCTTGGCTGTGTGCTTAGAGTCATTGTCTTGTTGGAAGGTCCAGAGCACTCTGGATCAGGTTTTCGTTACGAATATATCTGTACTTTTGATCCATTCATCTTTCCCTCAATACCAACCAGTCTCCCTGTCCCTGACACTGAAAAACACCCCACAGCCTGATGCTGCCACCACCATGCTTCACTGTAGGGATGGCATTGGGCAGGTGATGAGCAGTGCCTGGTTTCCTACAGACATGACGCTTAGTGTTTAAGGCCAAAAAGTTCAATCTTGGTTTTATCAGACCACAGAGAGTCCTTTAGGTGCCTTTTTGCATACTCCAGGTGGGCTTTCATGTGTCTTTTACTGTGTAGAGGCGTCTTTCTGGCCACTCTACCATAAAGCCCAGAATGGTTGGGTGCTGCAGTGATGGTTGACCTTCTGGAAGTGTCTTCCATTTGCACATGGGATCTTTGGAGCTCAGCCAGAGTGACCATTGGGTTCTTGGCCACCTCTTTTACCAAAGCCGTTCTCCCCCGATTACTTAGTCTGGTGGGCGGGCCAGCTCGAGGAAGAGTCCTGGTTGTTCCAAACTCCTTCCATGTAAGAATTAAAGAGACCACTGTGCTCTTGGGAACTTTCAGTGCAGCAGAAATTTTTTTGTACCCTTCTCCAAATCTGTGCCTCCACGCAATCCTGTCTCTGAACTCTACAAGCAGGTCTTTCTGCCCCATGGCTTGGTTTTTGCTCTGATATGCATTGACAGCTGTGAGACCTTATATAGACAGGGGTGTGTCTTTCCAAATCTTGTCCAATCAAATGAATTAACCACAGGTGGACTCCGATCAAGGTGTATAAACATTTAAAAGCTGATCTAGAGAAATTGGAGGCCCCCAGAGCTAAATTTCATGTGTCATAGCAAAGGATCTGAATACTTATGTCAGTATCACTGCCTATATGAACAATTAAAATTGAATTTTATTGTAGACATCAACGACTAAAAATGGGCTAAATAGCCATCGACTGTGCATCCGGGGGGTCGCCTCGTGCAGGTGACGTCATTGGCGTGTGCTTGCATGGGATTGGCCAGCCGGGCGCCGTGTCCTCGTATGGTGGGAAGGACTACTACTATATATGGCCGGCGTTCACTCCGCTCGTGTTCGACCAGCTGACCAGTGTCGTGCACGAGCCGGGTGAATGTTAAAGCATGCAACTGGTGCTAACCGGCCTCTTGGTGTTCTGAACTAATAAACATTGTGTCCCCTGATGATGCACCCTGCTAACAAGGGGTGCTGAAACGTGTTGGGACACAATTCTAGTGGCATGGATGACCAGGTGTTTATACTATAACTTGAAGGGGTACAATTCTTCAGGCATTTGGAGGTGTATACAAATAAATACAATATCCATTTGCACCCCCCGACTGGTCGCCGTGCTTACACCTCTAATAGTTTCGTTGGCTATTTAGCCCATTTTTAGTAGTTGATGTCTACAATAAAATTAAATTTGAATCGTTCATATAGGCAATGATACTCATTTTGAACACAAGTGAACGTATATCTATTATTATTAATTCAATGTTAGTTGTGTAGTGTTAATCCTAATTGAATACTTATGTCGATTGTAAAGGATCTGCCAGGCACTGCTTCGGGGTTAATTCCCAGAATTAATCAGTCAACACCTGAGTGTACATCCCTGAGACAGACACCAGCTTCCTCCACTCAGGCTGGCAGGCTTAGGAGTGGGAGAGCCTATCGCAACCTGGCCAGACTCAGCTAGCTCCCGCCCTCGGTCTATTTAAGCCTGCACTTCCTGTCCATCTGTGCTTGTGAATTCTTTCCTTGAGGTTTCCTGGCCCAGCTACAGCTCCTGCTACTTTTTGATCCTGCTCCATACAGACCCTGGCTTACCGACTACTCTTCTGCTTTTCGCTTTGTACCTCGCACTCTCCTGGCTTGACTCGGCTCGTTCACTACTCTGTTGCTCACGGTGTTTCCGCGAGCAACTGCCCATTTCCCTTGCTTGTATTCCCTTGTTTGTTTGTCATGTTTGTCATGCACTTACTGAGCGCAGGGACCGCCGCCCAGTTGTACCCCGTCGCCTAGGGCGGGTCGTTGCAAGTAGGCAGGGACAGAGTGGCGGGTAGATTAGGGCTCACTTGTCCGTTTCCCTACCCCCCCCACCATTACAAATTCACAAGCCATATACCTAGTCTACCCTGGTCCCTGACACCATTATGGAACCCCGTGAAACCCTGGCTCAGCAAATGCAGGGTCTCTCCCTACAGGTCCAGGCCCTGGCTCAGAGGGTCAACCAGCCTGATGCTACCTTGGTAGTTCCCCTCACCGCACCCCTTGAACCCCACCTCAAGTTGCCCGACCGGTTCTCTGGTGACCGGAGGGCTTTTCTCTCCTTTCGGGAGAGTTGTAGGCTTTACTTTCGCTTAAAGCCTCACTCCTCAGGTTCTGAAAGCCAGCGGGTGGGTATAATTATGTCCCGGCTCCAGGAAGGGCCCCAAGAGTGGGCCTTCTCCTTGGCTCCTGGCGCCCCTGAACTTTCCTCCGTTGATTGTTTCTTTTCTGCCCTCGGACTTATTTATGACGAGACTGACAGAACTGCCTTTGCCGAGAGTCAGCTGGTGACCTTACGTCAGGGTAAGAGACCTGTTGAGGAGTATTGCTCTGACTTTAGGAAGTGGTGCGTAGCTTCTCGGTGGAATGACCCTGCCTTAAGGTGCCAGTTTAGGTTGGGTCTGTCGAATGCCCTGAAAGACCTGCTAGTTAGTTATCCCTCTTCTGACTCCTTAGACCAGGTTATGGCTTTAGTGGTACGACTTGACCGACGTCTCAGGGAACGACAACGTGAACGTTTATGTGTTTTTTCCTCCGACTCCCCCATGATGCCTCCCGAAGTCCCGTTGCTTCGTTTCTCCCCTAAAGACTCAGAAATACCTATGCAACTCGGGGCCTCCGTGTCCCCTCAACAACGTAGAGAATTCCGCAGGAAGAATGGTCTCTGCTTCTACTGTGGGGATGTCAAGCATCAAGTAAACAACTGTCCCAAGCGTAAGAATGCTGTCAGAGAGCTCCCGCGTCTAAGTGATCATCGGGGAGGTCACTTGGGCGCACAGGTATTTCCCGTAAATATGAAACGTACTAAGATATTGCTTCCCTTTCAGGTCTCTTTTGGGGGTAGGTCTGCTACCGGCAGTGCCTTCGTGGATTCAGGGTCCTCTACTAATATCATGTCTGTGGAATTTGCTATGTCTCTCGCTATGCCTCTGATTGATTTGCCTAAACCTGTTCCGGTAGTGGGTATCGACTCCACTCCTCTTGCTAATGGTTATTTTACACAGCATACCCCTGTTTTTGAACTCCTTGTTGGCTCCATGCATTTGGAGCAATGCTCTGTACTATTGATGCAGGGATTATCGTACGATTTGGTTCTAGGTCTTCCCTGGTTGCAGTTGCATAATCCTACGTTTGACTGGAATACTGGGGAGCTAACCAAATGGGGTAATGAATGTTGTACGTCATGTTTTTCTGTTAATTCTATTTCTCCCCCTAAGGAGGCGAATACGCTACCCGAGTTTGTTCAGGACTTCGCTGATGTTTTCTCTAAAGAGGCCTCCGAAGTATTACCGCCTCATAGAGAATACGATTGCGCTATCGAATTGGTACCAGGAGCTAAGCTTCCTAAGGGTAGGATATTTAACCTTTCTTGTCCCGAACGTGAAGCCATGAGGGAGTATATCCAGGAATCCCTGGCCAAGGGTTACATTCGTCCCTCTTCTTCTCCGGTAGGTGCTGGCTTCTTCTTCGTAGGGAAGAAGGATGGGGGTCTTAGGCCATGCATTGACTACCGTGGCCTGAATAAGGTCACGGTAAGGAACCAGTATCCCCTTCCTTTGATTCCTGATCTCTTTAATCAGGTTCAGGGGGCCCAATGGTTCTCTAAATTGGATCTACGGGGGGCGTATAACCTTATTCGCATCAAAGAGGGGGATGAGTGGAAGACTGCGTTTAACACGCCCGAAGGCCATTTCGAATACCTCGTCATGCCCTTTGGGTTGTGCAATGCCCCTGCGGTCTTCCAGAACTTCATAAATGAGATTTTGAGAAATTACCTGGGGATATTTCTTGTAGTGTACCTTGATGACATATTGGTGTTTTCCAGGGACTGGTCCTCCCACATAGAGCATGTCAGGAAGGTGCTCCAGGTCCTTCGAGAAAACAAACTGTTTGCCAAAATCGAAAAATGTGTATTTGGGGTACAGGAGATACCATTTTTAGGTCAAATCCTCACTCCTCATGAATTCCGCATGGACCCTGCCAAGGTTCAGGCTGTGGCTGAATGGGTCCAACCTGCCTCCCTGAAAGCGCTACAGTGTTTTTTGGGGTTCGCTAACTATTACAGGAGATTTATTGCTAACTTCTCGGTCGTCGCTAAGCCTCTTACGGACCTCACTCGCAAGGGTGCTGATGTCCTCCATTGGCCCCCTGAGGCCGTCCAGGCTTTTGAGACCCTCAAGAAGTGCTTTATCTCGGCCCCCGTGCTGGTTCAGCCCAACCAAAGGGAGCCATTTATTGTGGAGGTTGACGCGTCCGAGGTGGGAGTGGGGGCCGTCTTGTCCCAGGGTACCAGCTCCCTCACCCATCTCCGCCCCTGTGCTTACTTTTCTAGGAAGTTTTCGCCCACGGAGTGTAACTATGATATTGGCAACCGCGAACTTTTAGCCATTAAATGGGCATTTGAAGAGTGGCGCCACTTCCTGGAGGGGGCTAGGCACCAGGTAACGGTCCTTACCGACCACAAGAATCTGGTTTTCCTAGAATCTGCCCGGAGGCTAAACCCGAGACAAGCTCGATGGGCGTTGTTTTTTACCAGATTCAATTTTTTGGTTACCTATAGGGCCGGGTCTAAAAATATTAAGGCGGATGCACTGTCGCGTAGCTTCATGGCCAGCCCTCCTTCGGAGGAAGATCCTGTTTGTATTTTGCCTCCAGGTATAGTCATTTCCTCTATCGAGTCCGATTTAGTCTCTGAAATTGCTGCTGATCAAGGTTCAGCTCCTGGGAACCTTCCTGAGAACAAGCTGTTTGTTCCCCTGCAATTCCGGCTAAGGGTACTTAGGGAAAATCACGACTCCGCACTATCTGGCCATCCAGGCATCCTGGGTACCAAACACCTCATTACCAGAAATTATTGGTGGCCTGGTTTGCCTAAAGACGTTAAGGCCTACGTCGCCGCCTGTGAGGTTTGTGCCAGGTCCAAGACTCCCAGGTCCCGACCAGCGGGCTTACTGCGTTCGTTGCCCATTCCCCAGAGACCTTGGACACATATCTCCATGGATTTTATCACCGATTTGCCTCCATCCCAAGGCAAGTCGGTGGTGTGGGTGGTGGTAGACCGCTTCAGTAAAATGTGCCACTTTGTGCCCCTCAAGAAACTACCCAACGCCAAGACGTTGGCTACCTTGTTTATCAAACACATCCTGCGTCTCCATGGGGTCCCCGTCAATATTGTTTCTGACAGAGGGGTACAATTTGTTTCATTGTTTTGGAGAGCCTTCTGTAATAAGTTGGGGATTGATCTGTCCTTCTCCTCTGCTTTCCATCCTGAAACCAATGGCCAAACGGAGAGGACTAATCAGTCTCTAGAACAATACTTAAGATGTTTTGTCTCTGACTGTCAATTTGATTGGGTTTCTTTCATTCCCCTCGCCGAATTTTCCCTTAATAACCGGGTCAGTAACTCGTCAGGGGTCTCTCCCTTTTTCTGTAATTTTGGGTTTAATCCACGGTTCTCCTCCGTTTCACCTGGTTGTTCCAACAATCCCGAGGTGGAGGTCGTTCATCGGGATCTGTGCACAGTCTGGGCCCAGGTTCAGAAGAACCTAGAGGCGTCCCAGAGCATACAGAAGGCTCAGGCCGATAGAAGACGTTCTGCTAACCCCCTGTTTGTGGTCGGGGATCTGGTGTGGTTGTCATCCAGGAACTTGCGTCTCAAGGTTCCGTCCAAAAAGTTTGCTCCCCGGTTTATTGGGCCGTATAAGGTCATTGAGGTCCTCAGTCCTGTCTCTTTCCGGCTGGAGTTACCCCCGTCTTTTCGTATACACAACGTGTTTCATGCCTCCCTCCTGAAACGCTGCTCCCCGTCCTTGGCCCCCTCGAGGAAACCTCCTGTTCCCGTCCTCACCCCTGAGGGGGTGGAATTTGAGGTGGCCAGGATCGTGGACAGCAAGATGGTCCAAGGCTCCCTCCAGTACCTGGTCCATTGGAGAGGATACGGGCCCGAGGAGAGGACTTGGGTACCCGCTCGGGATGTTCACGCTGGGGTATTGGTCAGGAGGTTCCACCTGCGTTTCCCCAGTAAGCCAGGTCCACTTAGAAAGGGTCCGGTGGCCCCTCATAAAAGGGGGGGTACTGTAAAGGATCTGCCAGGCACTGCTTCGGGGTTAATTCCCAGAATTAATCAGTCAACACCTGAGTGTACATCCCTGAGACAGACACCAGCTTCCTCCACTCAGGCTGGCAGGCTTAGGAGTGGGAGAGCCTATCGCAACCTGGCCAGACTCAGCTAGCTCCCGCCCTCGGTCTATTTAAGCCTGCACTTCCTGTCCATCTGTGCTTGTGAATTCTTTCCTTGAGGTTTCCTGGCCCAGCTACAGCTCCTGCTACTTTTTGATCCTGCTCCATACAGACCCTGGCTTACCGACTACTCTTCTGCTTTTCGCTTTGTACCTCGCACTCTCCTGGCTTGACTCGGCTCGTTCACTACTCTGTTGCTCACGGTGTTTCCGCGAGCAACTGCCCATTTCCCTTGCTTGTATTCCCTTGTTTGTTTGTCATGTTTGTCATGCACTTACTGAGCGCAGGGACCGCCGCCCAGTTGTACCCCGTCGCCTAGGGCGGGTCGTTGCAAGTAGGCAGGGACAGAGTGGCGGGTAGATTAGGGCTCACTTGTCCGTTTCCCTACCCCCCCCACCATTACATCGATGCAATATTTGAGTTTTTCATTTTTAATACATTTGCAAAAATTTCTAAAATTCTGTTTTCACTTTGTCATTATTGGGTATTGAGTGCAGAGTAGGGAAAAACTTGAATTTTTTAAATTTTAGAACAAGGCCTCAACATCACAAAAAGTGATAGGGTCTGAAGACTTTCCGAATGCACTGTATCTGTAAAGGATCTGCCAGGCACAGCTTCTGTGTCAACGCCCATAGGTAATCAGTCTGCACCTGCTTCTATGTCTGTGAGACTGACTCCATCTTCCACTACTCAGGATGGCAGGCTTAGGAGTGGGAGAGCCTATCACAGCCTGGCCAGACGGAGCTAGCTCCCGCCCTCTGTCTATTTATACCTGCCTTTCCTGTTCCTCCTTGCTTGTGATTCTTCTCGTTTGGTTTCCTGGCCCTGCTGCAGCTTCTTGAACTATTTGTCCCTGCTTCATACTGACCCTGGCTTACTGACTACTCTCCTGCTCTGCGTTTGGTACCTCGTACACTCCTGCTTTGACTCGGCTTGTTCACTACTCTCCTGCTCTGCGTTTGGTACCTCGTACACTCCTGGTTTGACTCGGCTCGTTCACCACTCTTGTTGCTCACGGTGTTGCCGTGGGCAACTGCCCCGTTTCCCTTTCTTCTGTGTTTCCTTGTTTGTTGTCTGTCGTGCACTTATTGAGTGTAGGGACCGTCGCCCAGTTGTACCCCGTCGCCTAGGGCGGGTCGTTGCAAGTAGGCAGGGACTGAGTGGAGGGTAGATTAGGGCTCACTTGTCTGTTTCCCTACCCCCGTCATTACAGTATCTTTTTATTGACATGTATATAAATGTGGTGGTGGGTTAGGTATGGCTTGAGAAAGACCTTGTATGGCCGAAATGTTGACTGTTCGGGTATGTTCATACGCACTATTTACGGATGTAATTCATGCGTTTTTGTCCTGGAATTACGGCCGAAAATACTGCTAGAAAGCATCGGCAAACATCTGCCCATTCATTTGAATGGGTTTTACGATGTACTGTACCGACGGTCATTTTTTTTACACGACGCTGTCAAAAGACGGTGCATAAAAAAGATGCCACGTCAAAGAAATGCCTGTCACTTCGTGGGACGTAATTGGAGTCGTTTTCCATTGACTCCATAGGAAAACAGCTCCGTAATTTCAGCCGTAACGGACGTGCTCGTGTGAACGTACCCTTATGTGCTTGTGCACCATAAAGGTGGACAAAATATTTGAAATTGCAACCTCAAAATGCAGTCCAGTGCCTTGGGTTCTTCTAAATTCAAAGTAAATACAGAGTTCTTACCTCAACTCCTTCAAACACCTTTGGGATGAATTGGAATCATGATTGTGAGACACAAATTCTGACAGACACACTCAAAAATCTTGTGGAAAGTCTTCCCAAAAGAATGGAGGAAGTTAAAGCCGCAAATGTGGGCTCAACTCCATATTGCACCCATGATTTTGGAATGCGATGTCTAACAAGCTCCTTTAGGTGTGATAGTCAGGTGTCCACATACTTTTGGCCGGACCATGTATATTGAAAAGTCAATATAAACATACAAAACAAGTATACAACGTTATTGCCAATATGAATTTGGTAGCGAGTTTTTGTTGCATTCCCCTCCTAATTCGAGGCATTTTACCTGTTTGGCTGGGTTTACACTGGGAAATAATGCAGATATTTGCTAGAGCGGAAATAATTGCAAATAAATCCATTCTTTTCGACGTCATGCCTGTTTCACATGGCCGGATTTCAGCGTCCCTTGTATTGACCACCTGCAGTTCTATTGAACCGAACTCAGATATCTATTGAATTTCCTATGTTGATACTAAAGCTGTGGGAAAATGGCATAAAGGGATATCTGATTCAGTCAATGTTCATGTACTACTATGCCGGTCAGAACTGATCCAACTACAAAATCTTTTAGTAGTTTAGAAAATGTACCTATTCAGGTAAGTTCAATAATAATGGAAGCAAGACCCAGATAGTTGGTGGGCTAATTAACAATCAATAGAAATATTTGCCTGCCGGCAAAAGGCCCTTTTTAACAACTACAAGCAAGATAAAATAACAAATTTGTATTAGGCTATTATAGCAAAGACACACTACATAGAAATTAAAATTTATGTTCACTGCTGATAGTAACCAGCATAGTGCATTGTGTGCCAGTAGCAAGATTCAAAGTGTCAGTAGCTGCAGCCGCTGACACTTTGAATCTTGCTACTGACACTTTGAATCTTGCTACTGGCACACAATGCACTATGCTGGTTACTATCAGCAGTGAACATAACTTTTAATTTCTATGTAGTGTGTCTTTGCTATAATAGCCTAATAAAAATTTGTTCTTTTATCTTGCTTGTAGTTGTTAAAAAGGGCCTTTTGCCGGCAGGCAAATATTTCTATATATTCGGGTAAGTTCACACCCAGCATAAATACTTTGGATTTTCTGCAACGTATTTAGTTGCGAAATATCCGCAGCATAATACAGTAGCAGCAAAGGGGATGAGATTTAAACAAATCTCATCCCCACGCTGTGTAAATAATAAGCGGAAAAAACGTTTACAAATTGAACTGCAGTGTTTTTTTTTAAATCCGCAGCATGTCACTTGCATTTGTTTAATCGCTGCTTTTGTGTTTCGGATTTTCCCCCTTTGAATCCAATGGGGAGGTAAAACCCGCAAAAAAATGGCAGATGTGATTTTTGCAGCTGAAAAGCTGAGAAAAATCTTATACTTACCAAGAATTCTGTGCTTCTTCATCCAGGTCGGCGCCAAGGGATGACGTTTCATCAAATGTGACCACTGCAGCCAATCTCAGGTTGCAGCGGTCACATAGGATGAAACATCATCCCAGGAGGCCGGTTTACAGAACGTCGAATGGTAAGTATGGGCGTTTTTGTTTTTTTGCTTCTGTTTTCCACATCGGACATTCATCCGGAATTCTCTGCGGCCGCTAGGGTGGATACGCTGCGTGCCTTTATGCAGCGTATCTGTCCTGTGTGAACCTACCCTTCAAGGTTTACACTAGCATTATCACTAGAATCTGACTTTCTTGGCCAGATCATACCAGTAAAATGTATTTCTAAACCCAGCCTTAGTTGTGGTCAAATATGTTTCCTTCTTAATTAAAATATATTTTTAACGCCGGTGGCTAGCAGTGGGAAGGCAGACAGCATGGCCTCGGGCTCCAGATACTCCGTGCTGGGAGAGGACACGGTGAGTGAGGAGGAGGAAGAGCTGGGTAGTCAGCGGCGGGACATGCGAGTTGAGGAAGATGGAGTCAGAACGCATCACAGGAGAGACCAGGTGAAGGAGCCTTCCCTCACAGACATACTTGCAGCGGTGAAGCAGAATTCCTCGATCTTATCTATGCTGACTGGGCAGGTGGGAGGCCTGAAGGAAGATATTCTGCGGTTACGAAACGATTTACAGAAAGTGGCAGAAAGAACCACAGTTGTTGAGGGGAGAGTGTCTGAAGTGGAAGATGTTCTGCCGGAGCTCAGACGTGATGTACAGTCTCATTCCTTGGCGGTGGTAGCCCTGCAGGCTAAGGCGGATGATTTAGAAAACCGGTTACGCAGAAACAACGTGCGTTTGGTAGGAGTGCCGGAAAAAGCGGAGGGCAATAACTCGGATGAGTTTTTTGAAAAATGACTGCTGGAGCAGTTTTGCCGGGAAGAGCTGTCTCCTTTATATGCTGTTGAAAGGGCGCACAGAGTACCTACCTGACCGGGACCACCGGGGAGACCCCCGAGACCGGTCTTAGTGAAGCTGTTACACTACAAGGACAGAGATAAGATACTGAGGAAGGCAAGGGAACGGCAGGATATCTCCATTAATGGCGCTAAAATATCCTTTTATCCGGATTTCTCTGCAGAAGTATAGAAGAAGCGGCTGCAATATTGGGACGTAAAGAAGCGTCTGAGGAACCTGGCCATACCATATTCCATGATGTATCCGGCTAAATTGCGGGTGGTTGCATTTGGGACTGCTTCATTCTTTGAGAACCCCAGAGAAGCTGCCAGATGGCTGGATAGCAATGAGGCACGGCTGCGGAGAACGGCTGGAGAAGAGGATGCGTGAAAGCCCTCCTAGGCGGTGAAGTCTGGAGCCATGTTGGCGTTTGCGGGACTGTAGTACATTATATGTTCTTATGCAGTTCTCCGGTGTGTGAACACCCTTGTCTGAAACACAGCAGGGTGGTATCCTTTTAACAGAGTGGCCGCACTTGATGGCGATGATATTGTGGGATCATTACTGGGTACCTAATGTATCTGTAAATTCTGCTGATTGTGTGGGATTGTTTATTACATACGAATAGCAGTGGGAGCCAGCGCTCACTGGAAGTGGTGAGAAAGTTAAATGGTTCAAAGGGAGATGCCAATAGGGCATGTCAAAAGTTCGCACTATGGTGCGTTTCTGCTGGATAGGAGAGACAGTACATGTCGCTCTGACCCTTTTCGGAGGGGAGGTTTTGTTGGGGGGGAGGGGGAGAGGGAGGAAACGCACCGCCTAATATCTTGACTGGAGCAGGCTGGAGTAGTAACAGATTTCTCAATGATATGGGGCCTGATGGGATCGGTTAAATGTCTATCCTGGAATGTCCGGGGAATACGGGAAGCTAGGAAACGACAGGCAATCTTTAACTGGGTTAAACAGCAAAATGCCCTGATAGTGGGGCTGCAAGAAACGCATCTGACTAGAGAATTTGTGTCCTTATTGCAGAGAGTGTGGATCGCACATGGGTTTCACTCCTTTCATACGACTTATTCTAGTGGGGTGAGTTTGCTGATACATAAGAGCCTTCCCTTTGTTTGTCATTTGTCTTTCTCTGATGAGGAGGGGAGGTATGTGGGAGTGCACTGTACTATATATCACTGGGAGTGTATTCTAGTAGTGCTGTATATCCCTCCGCCTTATTCTAACATTGTACTTAAACGAGTTACGGAGAAACTCTCCAGGTGGCCTGAGGTACCTCTAATCGTGATGGGGGATTTTAATGCAGTGATGTCTGAAGGGTTGGATAGGTTCCATAGGGGAGGGGGAGGGCAAAGGGGTGACCTGACTGCCTTTGGAAGATTAATGGAGGAATTGGGTTTGCGGGATATTTGGAGAGATAAGCACACAGGGGTGAGGCAGTTCTCGTGCTCAGCTTCAGCAGTGCCGTACATAGCGCAAATTGAATATATACAGAGGGCGTTGTCAAACCACTCTCCGATGGCGGTGACGCTGGAAGTGGGTGAAAGGCCTACCAGGAACCCCTGGAATTGGAAGCTGAATGCGTTTTGGCTAAAATTGATGGATGGTGGGGAAATACGGGACTTGATAAAAGAATATTTCAATTTTAATACTGAGTCAGTGCCGCAAGGGGTGTTATGGGACGCCATGAAAGCGTGGTTGAGAGGAGTATTCATTCAATATATTAAACAAATAAAACTAAATCTAGGCAATTGGGAGAAAGTCTAGAGGATCGGGTGACAGAAACAGAAGGGAGACATGTAGAAGAGGGGTCCGAGGAGACACTTAGACATTGGGTTGAGGCACAGAAGTTGTTGAAAGATCACCAACTAGCAATGGCGGATAATAAACGCTTATTCCTTAAACAGAAATATTATGAAGAAGGGGAAACGGCGGGGAGGCTACTCGCTAGGATGGCACAGCCGCATGGGAGTAATAATTTCATTCATGGCCTTAGGGGGGAGGGGGGGAGGGTGGAGACAGACACGGGGCAAATCTTGCAAATATTTCAGCGGTTTTATACTGACCTATACACATCCAAAGTGCATTACAACACACAGCAATTGGACGAGTATCTGGGAAGCATTAACTTGCCTACCTTGGGCCGGGAGGACCGTGAAAGCTTGGAGGCACCTATTTCACTGGAGGAGTTGGAACAGGCGATAAGGGATATGGCAAATGAGAAAGCTCCGGGTCCAGATGGGTTACCAGGGGAAATCTATAAGGAATATGGGACGGAGTTAGCGCCACACTACTTGAGTATTTTGCAGGATAGCTTTGACAGAGGTAAACTACCAGACTCCCTATATGAGGCGACGATAGTGGTTCTCCCAAAAGAAGGGAGAGACAGTCAATTACCGGAGTCCTACAGACCAATATCCTTGCTGACATCGGATGTTAAGATTTTGGCAAAGATACTAGCGCTGCGGCTGAATAGGGTGGTACAGCATGTTGTGCATGAAGACCAATCGGGGTTCATGCCCTCCAAATCGACGGCTGTCAACCTCAGGAGGCTGTTTCTAAATCTTCAGGCGACACCAGATGTTCAAGGAGGAAGGGCTGTGCTAACGTTAGATGCCGCGAAAGCGTTCGATTGTGTAGAATGGGGGTACTTATGGCGAGTAATAGAAAAGATGGGATTCGGCCCTAACTTCGTGAATGGTGCATTGTCCGAGAGATTTTCGCTGGCCCGGGGTACGCGCCAGGGGTGCCCACTGTCACCATTGCTGTTCGCCTTGGCGGTAGAGCCACTGGCGTGCCTCATAAGACAGGAGGAGCGCATACGAGGCTTGCAATATGGGGAAATGGAGGAAAAAATGTCACTTTATGCAGACGATATTTTAATATATATGACGGACACTGAGAACACTCTGGAGGTAGTAATGGACACGATCACAAGGTTTGGGGAGTTCTCAGGATTAAATATTAACTGGACCAAGTCTGCTCTGATGCCACTTGACACGGTGAACATTCTAGATCAGGGGTGGGCAAACTTTTTGACTCGCGGGCCACAATGGGTTCTAAAATTTGACAGAGGGGCCGGGCCAGGAGCATTTGGAGGGAGTGTTTGGGCCGGATATACTAAAGCATTAAATGTAGTGTGTGCAAACCTCATAGCACAGTAAGAACACTACAACCCAATTTATTAACTGTCTTTCAAATGTGAAAAATAGCCCTTATCAGTTAATAAATTTGTCTCAAGGAATATGCAAGATATGGCATTTACATACTATTTCGCAGATACTGGGAGGAGGAAATGTAAATAGATTAAAATAACATACGCACTGTGATTTATCAAGAAAAAAGTTCTGTTGACTCTGTAAATTAGCTGCCAACCTCTGAGCAGTAGCCGCCCGTTCTTGTGTTGACTGCTTGCTAGCATAGTTTGCATGCTTCGTGGCAAAGTGACGGCTGATATTGTACTCTTTGAAAACCGAAGGGCTTAATGGTGACGTGAAACGAAGTGAAAATTAAAGTGAAATAAAGAGAAATACGCGCCACATTAACCCCTTAATGACCGGGCCATTTTGCACGTTAATGACCAAGGATTATTTTTTGTTTTTTCATGGTCGCATTCCAAGAGTCGTAACTTTTTTTTTATTACGTCGACATAGCCGTATAAGGGCTTGTTTTTTGCGGGACGAGTTGTATTTTGTAATTGCACCATTTTTAGATGCTTACAATATATTGATTAACTTTTATTAACTTTATTTTAGGAGAGAATTGAAAATAAGCAGCTATTCCAGCATTAATTTTCACGTTATAAATTTATGCCCTTTACTATGCAGCGTAAATAACATGTTACCTTTATTCTACGGGTCGGCACGATTACGAGGATACCAAATATGTAAAGGTTTTATATGTTTTCCTATGTTTGCACAATAAAAACCCTTTTAGAAAAAAATTACTTGTTTTTGCATCGCCGCGTTCCAAGAGCCGTCATTTTTTTATTTTTCCGTCGATGTGACCGTATGTGGGCTTGATTTTTGCGGGCCAATGCGTAGTTTTCATTAGTACTATTTTGGGGTACATAGGACTTATAGATTAACTTTTATTTTATTTTTTATGGGGGGAATGGGAGAAAAGAGAGAATTTTGCCGTTGTTTTTTGCGGGTTTTTTGGACGCCGTACATCCGGCGGTTTCATTAATGTGTTCATTTTATTGGTCAAGTTGTTACGATCGCGGGGATACCATATATGTGTATGTGTTATTTGTTTTGACACTTTTACTGAATAAAACCACTTTTTGGGCAAAAAAAGTAGTTTTATTTGATTTTGACTGTAATTATTTAATTTTTTTTCAACAAACTTTATTTAACTGATTGACATTTTTTTTTTAAGTCCCACCAGGGGACTTCACTATGCGATGTGCCGATCGCATATATAATGCTTTGGTATACTTAGTATACCAAAGCATTATTGCCTGTCAGTGTAAAACTGACAGGCAACCTGTTAGGTCATGCCTCCGGCATCGCCAAACAGACAGTTGCGGAAGACAGACCTGGGGGTCTTTGTTAGACCCCCGGCTGTCATGGAAACCCGACGGCGACCCGCGATTTGTTTGCGGGGGCGCCGATCGGGTGACAGAGGGAGCTCCCTCCCTCTGTCAAACACATTAGATGCCGCTGTCACTATTGACAGCGGCATTTAATGGGTTAAACTGCCGGAATTGGAGCGCGCTTCGATTCCGGCAGTTGCAGCAGGAGCCAGGCTGTGTATAACAGCCGTGCTCCTGCCGCTGATCGCGTGGGTACACTGGCAGTACCCGCGCCATCACAGGACGGATATATCCGTCCTCCTGCGCGAACTAGCAGCTGCTGAGGACGCATATATCCGTCCTTCGGCGTTAAGGAGTTAACAACGGTCAATGTGTTTTGAGTGCGCCATCTATTGGGAAAACGTGGGCATTGCAGGGAAAGGGGAAAAAAAAGGAGGTTTTTACTATGATTTGGACAAGTTCGGCGGGCCGGATTAAAAAGCCTAACGGGCCGTATGTGGCCCGCGGGCCGTAGTTTGCCCATGTCTGTTCTAGATACTGGAGTGGGACCCCGGATTCCGATAGTCTCTGAATTTACGTACCTAGGGGTTAACTTGACGGCTAGGGTCCAAGACTATATGTCTTTGAATGTTTTACCACTGCTGCTCAAGGTGAAACATAAGGTGGACGCCTGGAACAGGCTCCCGCTCTCTGCTCTGGGGAGGACTAATCTAATCAAGATGATCCTTATGCCTCAAGTTTTATATATTCTTCATAACTCCCCAGTATGGATACCTAAACACTGGTTCAGACGATTGCACAATCTCTTTCGGGATCTGGTCTGGAAAAAAGGGGTTCCAAGGATTAAATTGGAGAAACTGCAATTGCCTAAAGACGAAGGGGGGTCGCGCTGCCAAATGCCTGGATATATTACCTGGCTGCCCAGAGCCAACAGTTTAAGGGGTGGGAGGACACAGAGACATGGGGCTCTAGCGCACGCTTATTGTCATACTTGGGGGGAGGACTCAACCCACTAGAGGGTCTGGAAGCGCATACCTTTAAGAGATTGGTGAGTGCTAAACCAACATTACTCCTGATACATAAAATATGGTGGCAATGCAAACAGATCCTGGGAGTGGGAATGTGTACCAAATATAGTCCCTTATGGCATAATCCGGTCCTGTGGGAATTATATCAATTAGAGGGCATGCAAAAATGGGAGTCGGCAGGGGTTAGGCGATTACAACACCTGTATGATGATAACGTGCTGAGATCATTTCAGCAGTTGAAAGACCTATTTCCACTGGAGCACAGTATGTTTTACCAATATTTGCAGATCCGTCATGCCCTACAGGCGCAGGCGCATGTGGTGGACCTGACGGTTTGTGCTCTTGGGGTCCTAGAGTATGTGGGACGGGCTGACACGACCAAAGGCCTGATCTCAATGGCATACAGGAGCTTACTGTCCAAACACCTGGGAAACCCGATGGTGCTG
This sequence comes from Rhinoderma darwinii, assembly GCF_050947455.1. Classification (NCBI taxonomy): domain Eukaryota; kingdom Metazoa; phylum Chordata; class Amphibia; order Anura; family Rhinodermatidae; genus Rhinoderma; species Rhinoderma darwinii. Next base: position 95,428,447 of record NC_134691.1, on the reverse strand, counting down.
GTAAAAGAGAAATGGGAACAGGATGTCTGTCCATTGACCGAAGAGGAGTGGGAGGAGATATTAGCGTCCACATGTCACTTATAACTCAGTCTGGCGCAGAGGAGATCCCAACTCTTCCTGATACATAGAGTGTACCGCACCCCGTGGGTATTAAAACAGATGGGTATTAGAGCGGATGCTAAATGTCCTAGGTGCACGGAGGAGAAGGCAGACATATTTCATATGTTTTGGTCATGTGAGGCCCTGAGGACCCTATGGGGGGAAATATTGGATCTGATAAAGCAGGTGTATGGTCGGGAATTGGCGGCAGACCCTAAAGTTATGTTGTTGGGAGCAGTGGGAGAATTGGAGAGTGACAGAATGGCAAGTCTGGCAATTGCCAAAATATTATATCAAACGAGGAAATGCATTGCTAAACACTGACTGGACGCGGAGCCACCAGGGATGAGGGAAATTGTAGGAATGTTGAATTATAATATCCTGATGGAGTATAAGATATTTTCGAAAAGGGGCACGGAAAAAAAATTTGATAAACAATGGAGCAGATGGTTGGCCTGTCCTGAGGTGCTGTCACCTGAACTGAGTAGACTAAGGGCAAGAGTCGTCTGAGGAATTGGAGGTGATAGAGCTTGGAGCAAAGAAGGGGTGGTGGGGAACCTTGATAAGAGAAATGAGCTCTGGCCGGGAATGGTACTAGAAACAATGGGTGGAGATATGGTGGGGGGCTGTGCGGGGGGGGGGGGATGTTGGGGGTTTTCTGATATGCTGTAACTATTGTATACGATGTTGGAAAATTGAAATGTGAATGTCAATGTGCTATTTTATTTTTGTGTTCGTATCAATAAAATTGGATTGATTAACCCCTTCGCGCTCAGGTCAGTACTATTACGTCGCGCTAAGTACATCGTTCGCGCTCAGGTCAGTAATAGTACTGACCTGAGTAAACACGGCGCCATTTAATCCCGGCGCGTGCTTGAGCTGTGATAACTGCTGTTTCTGACAGCAGGCTATCACAGCTTAGTGTGCAGGGACCGATCGCGGTGGTCCCCGCCGATTAACCCCTTAGAAGCCGCGTTCAATAGCGATCGCGGCTTCTTAGGGGTTAAGCTGCCATCGCCGGCCTGCTACACGATAGCGGGCCGTGATGGCTACTATGGCAACCAGAATCCTAACAATGGACTCTGGCTACGCCATCGACGGAAGCCTAGTGGGTCCCGACAAAATCAGGACCAACTATGCTTGCTGTCAGCGAACAGCTGAGAGCTCTAATACGCTGCACTACGTATGTAGTGCAGTGTATTAGAATAGCGATCAGAGCCTCCTGCCCTCATGTCCCCTAGTGGGACAAAGTAAAAAAAGTGTGAAAAAGTAAAAAAAAGTTGTGTAAAAATAAGAAAATAAAAGATTTAAAAGTAATAAAAGTAAAAGTCCCCCTTTTTCCCTTATCAGTTCTTTATTATTAATAAAAATATATAAATAAACAAATAAACTATACATAATTGGTATCGCCGCGTCCGTAACGTCCTGAACAACAAAACGATGTCGTTATTTATCCCGCGCGGTGAACGCCGTAAGAGAAAATAATAATAAACCGTACCACAATCACAATTGTTTGGTCACTTCACCTCCCAAAAAATGGAATAAAAAGAGATCAAAAAGTCGCATGTACCTAAAAATGGTACTGATCGAAACTACAGTTCGTTACGCAAAAAATAAGTCCTCGCACAACTTTCCTGATGGAAAAATAAAACAGTTATGCCTCTTAGAATAAGGTAACACAAAAAATAAATTATATTTTACAAAATGTATTTTATTGTGCAAAAGACATAAAATAAAACTATAAACATCTGGTATCGCCGTAATCGTATCGCCCCGCAGAATAAAGTGAATATGTCATTTATAGCGCACGGTGAACGCTGTAAAAAAATTTGAATAAAAAACAATAGTAGAATTGCTGTTTTTTTAGTCACCACGCCACCTAAAATTAGAATAAAAACTGATCAAAAAGTCGCATGCACCCCAAGAAAACTACAATGGATTCCTCAAGGTCTCTAGTTTCCAAAAAGGGGTCACTTTTGGGGGGTTTCCACTGTTTTAGCACCACAAGACCTCTTCAAACCGGACATGGTGCCTAATAAATTAAATTAAATTAATTAAATGTCACCTCTACTTTGCTCTAAATTCCTGTGAAACACCTAAAGGGTTAATAAACTTTTAAAATGCTGTTGTGAATACTTTGAGGGGTCTAGTTTCTGAAATGGGGTGTTTGATAAGGGTGTCTAATATATAGGCCCCTCAAAGCAACTTCAGAACTGAGCTGGAAACTAAAAAATAAAATAAAAATTAGGCAATACTTCGCTTCTTACATTATACTCATAATGAGCCGTGCCCACCCCGAGATGACCCCAGTTTTGACCGTTTGTATAAACGGAGACCCCTATTAGACCATTTCAGTGCCCGGTTTTCCCAGCATTCACCCCCGAGAAGTGTATTTCTATAGATGAATCCCTGGTACATTTGAAAGGGAGGCTTCAATTCCGCGAGTACCTGCCGGGTAAGAGGGCAAGGTATGGCGTGAAGATGTATAAGCTGTGCGAGAGTGCATCAGGGTATACCTACAAATTTAGGATATATAAAGGGAAGGACACCAGTACTCAGCCCCCAGAATGCCCCCCCTTACTGGGAGTTAATACAAAAATTGTGTGGGATTTGGTGCACCCACTGCTGGACCAGGGTTACCACCTCTACCTGGATAATTTTTATACCAGCGTCCCACTCTTCAACTGCCTCGCTTCCAGAAGTCCTGCGGCATGCGGCACTGCTAGAAGAAACCTGAGAGGCCTCCCTAAGACTCTGCTTGGGCAAACACTCAGAAGGGGTGAGAGCAGGGCACAATCTAGCAGCAACATATTGTGTGTCAAGTACAAGACCAGGGAGATGCCACACCAGTACCCATGTACCTGTACGAGGTACCAGTACAGGGACCCCCAAACTAGACTGCATCCTGGACTACAATAGGTACATGGGAGGGGTGGACTTGTCAGATCAAGTCCTGAAGCCTTACAGTACTTCTGGAAGCGGGGCCACAGGCATCGTACCAGGGCAACACTTTTTAGGAGAAGTTCCCCAAACTGGCAAGAAGGGAAAAAGTCAAAAGAGGTGCAGAGTCTGCTGTAAGAGGGGGATAAGGAAGGACACAATATATCAATGTGACACGTGTCCCGAAAAACCAGAGCTCTGTATGAAAGAGTGTTTTAAAATTTATCATCCATCCCTTTACTTTTAATTTACCCCAGTTTTACTCGCTCTGATCCACTTCGCACAGCTTACCCCTCCTCATCTTTCCCCTGTGAGCCCTGCTGTGTGCCCAGGCAGCTGATAACAGCCACATGTAGGGTATTGCCGTACCCGGGAGAGCCAACATTACAGTTTATGAGGTGTATATCTCCGGTGGCGCATGCTGGGCACAATATATCGGACACTGAATTGGCATATATGTATAGAAAATTGCAAATTTCACTCTGCACCAACTGCTGCACATTATCTTTTACACAATACCTGTGGGGTCAAAATGCTCACTACACCTCTAGATGAATGCCTTAAGGGGTGTAGATTTTAAAACAGGGTCACTTCTTGGGGGTTTCAACTGTACTGGTACCTCAGGGGCTTCTGCGTACAAGACTTAGCACCAGAAAAGCTCCAGTAGGCCAAATGGTGGTCCTTTCCTTCTGAGCCCTGCCGTGTGCCCAGGCAGCTAATAACAGCCACATGTAGGGTATTGCCGTACCCGGGAGAGCCCACATTACAGTTTATGGGGTGTATGTCTCCGGTGGCACATGCTGGGCACAATATATCGGACACTGACATGGCATATATATAGAAAATTGCAAATCTCACTCTGCACAATCTGCTGCGCATTATCTTTTACACAATACCTGTGGGGTCAAAATGCTCACTACACCTCTAGATGAATGCCTTAAGGGGTGTCGTTTTTAAAACGGGGTCACTTCTTGGTGGTTTCAACTGTACTGATACCTCAGGGGCTTCTGCACACACGACTTAGCACCAGAAAATTCCCAGTAGGCCACATGGTGGTCCTTTCCTTCTGAGCCCTCCCATGGGCCCAAACGGCAGTTTATCACCACAAATAGGGTATTGCCACACTCAGGACAAATTGGGCAACAAAATGCGGTATTTTATTCCTTGTGAAAATAAGAAATTTTGAGCCCAAACTACCTCTTATTGGAAAAAATAAAAAATTTTTTAATTCACAGCCCAATTCAAATAAATTCTGTGAAAAAACTGTGGGGTCTAAATGGTCACAACACCCATAGATAAATTCTTTGAGGTGTGTAGTTTCCAAAATGGGGTGACTTCTGGTGGGTTTCCATTGCTTTGATACCTTTGGGGCTCTGCAAATGCGACATGGCACACGAAAACCAATCCAGCAAAATCTGGGCTCCAAAGAACACATAGCGCTCCTTTCCTTCTAATACCTCCCATGGGCCCAAACGGCAGTTTATGGCCACAAATAGGGTATTGCTGCACTCAGGACAAATTTGGCAACAAAATGGGGTATTTTATTTGTTGTGAAAATAAGACATTTTGAGCCAAAACTACATCTTATTGGAAAAAAGTTTTTTTTTTTAAATTCACAGCCCAATTCAAATAAGTTCTGTGAAAAAACTGTGGGGTCTAAATGGTCACAACACCCATAAATAAATTCCTTGAGGGGTTTTGTTTCCAAAATGGGGTCACTTTTGGTGGGTTTCCATTGCTTTGATACCTCTGAGGCTCTGCAAATGCGACATGGCACCCGAAAACCAATCCAGCAAAATCTGGACTCCTAAGAACACATAGCGCTCCTTTCCTTCTGAGGCCTCCCATGGGCCCAAACAGCAGTTTGTCACCACAAATGGGGTATTGCCGCACTCAGGACAAATTGGGCAACAAAATGGGGCATTTTGTTCCCTGTGAAAATAAGAAATTCTGATCAAAAATGACATCTTATTGGAAAAATTGTCATTCTTTTAATTTCACAGCCCAATTCAAATACGCGCTGTGAAACGGGGTCACTTCTTGGTGGTTTCAACTGTACTGATACCTCAGGGGCTTCTGCACACACGACTTAGCACCAGAAAATTCCCAGTAGGCCACATGGTGGTCCTTTCCTTCTGAGCCCTCCCATGGGCCCAAACGGCAGTTTATCACCACAAATAGGGTATTGCCACACTCAGGACAAATTGGGCAACAAAATGCGGTATTTTATTCCTTGTGAAAATAAGAAATTTTGAGCCCAAACTACCTCTTATTGGAAAAAATAAAAAATTTTTTAATTCACAGCCCAATTCAAATAAATTCTGTGAAAAAACTGTGGGGTCTAAATGGTCACAACACCCATAGATAAATTCTTTGAGGTGTGTAGTTTCCAAAATGGGGTGACTTCTGGTGGGTTTCCATTGCTTTGATACCTTTGGGGCTCTGCAAATGCGACATGGCACACGAAAACCAATCCAGCAAAATCTGGGCTCCAAAGAACACATAGCGCTCCTTTCCTTCTAATACCTCCCATGGGCCCAAACGGCAGTTTATGGCCACAAATAGGGTATTGCTGCACTCAGGACAAATTTGGCAACAAAATGGGGTATTTTATTTGTTGTGAAAATAAGACATTTTGAGCCAAAACTACATCTTATTGGAAAAAAGTTTTTTTTTTTAAATTCACAGCCCAATTCAAATAAGTTCTGTGAAAAAACTGTGGGGTCTAAATGGTCACAACACCCATAAATAAATTCCTTGAGGGGTTTTGTTTCCAAAATGGGGTCACTTTTGGTGGGTTTCCATTGCTTTGATACCTCTGAGGCTCTGCAAATGCGACATGGCACCCGAAAACCAATCCAGCAAAATCTGGACTCCTAAGAACACATAGCGCTCCTTTCCTTCTGAGGCCTCCCATGGGCCCAAACAGCAGTTTGTCACCACAAATGGGGTATTGCCGCACTCAGGACAAATTGGGCAACAAAATGGGGCATTTTGTTCCCTGTGAAAATAAGAAATTCTGATCAAAAATGACATCTTATTGGAAAAATTGTCATTCTTTTAATTTCACAGCCCAATTCAAATACGCGCTGTGAAAAAACTACGGGGTCAAAATGGTAACAATAACCATAAATTAATTCCTTGAGGGGTGCAGTTTCCAAAATGGGGTCAGTTTTGGGGGATTCCTACTGTTTTGGCACCTCAACACCTCTCCAAACCTGGCATGCTGCCTAAAATATATTCTAATAAAAAAGCACCACCAAAATGCACTTGGTGCTTCTTTGTTTCTGGGGCTTGTGTTTTAGTCCACGAGCGCACTAGAGCCACATGTGGGACATTTCTAAAAACTGAAGAATCTGGACAATACATATTTAGTTGTGTTTCTCTGGTAAAACCTTCTTTGTTACAGAAAAAAAATAGAATAAAATTGAAATTCAGAAAGAAAAATGAAATTTGCAAATTTCACCTCCACTTTGCTTTAATTCCTGTGAAATGCCTGAAGGGTTAAAAAACTTTCTAAATGCTGTTTTGAATACTTTGAGGGGTCTAGTTTTTAAAATGGGGTGCTTTATGGGGGTTTCTAATACATAGGCCCCTCAAAGCCTCTTCAGAGCTGAACAGGTACCTTAAAAAAAAGGCTTTAGAAATTTTCTTAAAAATATAAGAAATTGCTGTTTATGTTCTAAGCCTTGTAACGTCCATGAAAAATAAAATAATGTTCAAAAAACGATGCCAATCTAAAGTAGACATATGGGAAATGTGAACTAGTAACTATTTTGTGTGGTATAACCGTCTGTTTTTCAAGCAGATGCATTTAAATTCTGAAAAATGCTATTTTTTCTAAATTTTCTCTAAATTTTGCAATTTTTCTCAAATAAAGACTGAATATATCGACCAAATTTTACCACGAACATGAAGCCCAAAGTGTCACGAGAAAACAATCTCGGAATCGCTTGGATAGGTTTAAGCATTCCGACGTTATTACCACATAAAGTGAAATATGTCAGATTTGAAAAATGGGCTCTGAGCCTTAAGGCCCAAACTAGGCTGCGTCCTTAAGGGGTTAAAAATATATATATATTTTTAATGTAAGAACAATAAAAATAGTAAACAAGAATTAACTGTGATACAATGATTATGAAGATGATGGTTTGGTAGGTTCACAGTGAGTAATTTACTGTTTCATTGTAAGGGGAACTTGTACACCTAGCGCTTTCAACACATTTTTGTAGTTCGGTAACTAACTGTTACCCTATTCACACATGCAGTTAAAAAAAAATAATTCCAATTTTGAAGGCATGCTGTGTTTTTTAACTAGGACAGTTTAATAGGGAAACCACAACCTCAATAAAAACTTTGAGAAAAACTTTACTTACGTTTTTTTTATATTTTTTTGTTGATCTTATACAGAATCCGACAGGAAAAAAAACCCTATATTTCATATGGAAGGCCCTATTCATACGACAGGTAGAGTTCCACGTAGCCTTGCCTTCCCTGGGCATCTTATCAGTGCTACCAAAGATTGCCACAAAAAAGGTTTAAAGACCTGATGATTCTCACACGTGGGCTCTAAAGGATATGCCATAAATGTCCTACCTCTAGGACCTGCCACTATCTCCAGATCAGTGGCGGATTAAGTGTACCATGGGCCCTGGGCTGTTGACACAACTTGGGCCTCCTCCTTCCCTCTCACACGCAATTCAACACCCCCAACCCGCTGACACTGTACCCGTCAGTGCCAGTGACCTGACGGATACCGGATTTAGCACTAGATACAGCTGCTCTGTATTCAGGATATAAAGCAGCTGTATTTCAAAAAGTAAAAATCGTTTTTAATAAAAAGTATTTAGAAAGTTGCACAAAACACACTGATACTCTGTTTTATTAAAGAAAATAAATAAATAATAATATAAAAAAAATTATAACACCTCTCTTTAAAGTGTAACTAAACTTTTAATATGTCATAGTGATATGTGAACTTTTAATAGGTGGGGGGTTCGAGCACAGAGACCCCCACCGATCGCTAAAGTGGAGTGGCAGAAGAGCACGATTGAATGCTACGCTGCTTCGCTTCTGATCGGCATTCCTCTGAGTGGTGTACGTTCGTACACCACTTGCTCGGCTTTCCGAGAAAAGCAGATCAGAAAGGAAGTGGCACAGCGGTAACCTGAGCGCTTCTGCCACTTTGTTTTAGCGATCCATGGGGTTTCAGTGCTTGGACCCCCACCGATCAAAACTTCTGACATTTCACTATGACATGTCAGTAGGTTTTTTAGAAGTTTAGTTACACTTTAACCCCTTAATGACCGCCGATAAGCCTTTTCATGGCGGTCATTAGTGGGCTTTATTCTGATGCAATAGCCTTTTCACGGCGCTGCAACAGAATAAAGTAAACAGAGCAGGGAGCCGATAAATGTCCCTGCTCTCAGCTACCAAAGGTAGCTGAGGGCTGGGGGCATCCCTGCTCGAACGTGTGAGATCGATATTAGTATCGATCTCACCCATTTAACCCCTCAGATGCGGCGCTCAATAGTGTGTGCCGCATCTGAGCGGTTTTGGAGAGAGGGAGGGAGCTCCCTCTCATCCCACTGACACCCGGCGATAAGATCGCCGAGTGTCTGTGTCTCCGATGGCAGTCGGGGGCCTAATAAAGGCCCCCAGGTCTGCCTGTAGTGAATGCCTGCTAGGTCATGCCGGAGGCATGTCCTAGCAGATGCCTGTCCGTTTTAAACGGACAGGCAGTAATACACTGCAACACAAAAGTATTGCAGTGTATTATAATAGCGATCGGATATTAAAAGTATTGCAGTGTATTATAAAAACGATCGCATACAATAAAGCAAAAAAGTTACACATATTTGGTATCGCCGTGACCGTAACGACCCTGGCTATAAAGCTGTTACATTATTTAACCCGCACATTGAACGCCGTAAAAAATAAAATAAAAAACAATGGAAAACTTGCTGTTTTCTGTTGATCCTGACTTAAGAAAAATGTGATAAAAAGTGATCAAAAAGTCGCATCTACTCCAAAATGATACCAATAAAAACTACAAGTCGTCCCGCAAAAAAAAAGCCTTCATACAACTGCATCGGCGGAACAATAAAAAGTTATGGCTCTTCAAACATGGAGACACAAAAACAAATAATTTTGAAAAAAAAGTGTATTTACTGTGTAAGTAGTAAAACATAAAAAATCTATACAAATTTGGTATCTTTACAATCGTAACAACCCGTTGAATAAAGTCATTGTGTTATTTATACCACGCGGTAAACGGCGTAGATTTAGGACGCAAAAAGAGTGGCGAAATTTCAGGTTTTCTCCTATCCCCCCCAAAAAAAGTTAATAAAAGTTAATGAATAAATTATATGTACCCCAAAATGATGCTATTAAAAAGTACAACTTGTCCCGCAAAAATCAAGACCTTATAAAGCTATGTCGATGCAAAAATAAAAAAGTTATAGCTCCTCGAATGTGGCGATGGAAAAACGTAAAAAATGGCTTGGTCATTAGGGCCTAGAATGTAAGCAGCGGGAAGGGGTTAAAGGGGTTTTCCCGTGAGGGAAATTTATGACATATCCTGTGGATCCTGTCAAATAGGTGCAGTTCCCAGAGGTGGGACTCACATCTATCTCTAGAACCGGGCCCCCTAAACCCTGTTCTACCTCTTTCTGCTATCGCTGCCTCTCGGCCACTTCCTGACCATGGACTTTCCGTAACTCATAGTAGTGAATGGCAGTTACGGAAGCAGCGTAGCATGTGAGCTACGCTGTTTCTGTAACTATCATTCAGTTCTATGGGACTTATGGAAACAGTGTACCAGAACCAAGCTCAGCACATAAATACATCACCAGAACCAACCTCAGTACATATATACAGTACTAGAACAAACCTCACTACATATATACAACACCAGAACCGAGCTCAGTACATAAAGACAGTATCAGAACCAAGTTTAGTACATAAATACAGCCCCAGAACAAAGCTCAGCACATAAATACAACACCAGAACCAAGCTCAGTACATATATACATCACCAGAACCAACCTCAGTACATATATACAGTACTAGAACAAACCTCACTACATATATACAACACCAGAACCGAGCTCAGTACATAAAGACAGTATCAGAACCAAGTTTAGTACATAAATACAGCCCCAGAACCAAGCTCAGTACATATATACAGTACTAGAACCAAGCTCAGTACATATATACATCCCCAGAACCAAGCTCAGTACATAAATACAACACAAGAACCAAGCTCAGTACATAAATTCAGCACCAGCACAAATACAGCTCAATTTAGTGCAACCCCTGCTGTATAGGTCTGCATGGATAAAAAAAACGACAGCTCCTCGCATGGCCCAAACAATAGTAAGGATATGCTGGGAGTTGCTGTTTCCCCCCAAAAAATATCATACCACCCATCATCTCGCTGCAGATCATACAGTGACTACAGTACTGATTAGAGGCAGAATAAACATTTACATTAAGTGATTTACTGGTGACTTCATTTCATATTCTCGTTCTTATTTTTTTCTTTTCTTTTCCATACGGTCCAGACCCCTATGACTTCTCCCGGCCACGACTCCGGCAGTTTTCCGCTCAGATGTCTTGGGCTTCTCACTTTTCAAACATTTCTGCATCTATAAACAAAGATAAAGTTATCATGGTGCCGCACAATACGTCCCTATATATAATAGTACCATACACTGCACCTCTAATTATAATAACGCCATAAACTGTGTTCCTGATTATAATAGCACCATACACTGTGTTCCACACACACACACACACACACACACACACACACACACACACACACACACACACACACACACACACACATAGTGCTCCCTGTAGATGGAGCCCCCTGTAGATAGTGCCCCCGTAGAGCCTCCTGTAGATAGTGCTCCCATAGATAGTGCCCGCATAGAGCCCCCTGTAGATAGTGCCCCACATATAGGCCGCCTGTTGATAGTGCTCTACATATAGCCCCCTGAAGATAGTGCTCTACATATAGCTCCCTATGTATATAGTGCCCTACATACTGTCCCCCTGTAGATTGTGTCCCACATAAAGCCTCCCCTGTAGATTGTGCGCCACATATAGGACCCTGTAGATTGCACTCTTCATATAGCGCACCCTGTATATAGTGCCCTACGTACTGTATAGATTGTGCCCCACATATAGCCCCCCCTCCTGTAGATAATGCCACCCACACTTTTTAGTTGAAAACAACAAAATTTACATACTCACCGTGATCCTGTTCCTGCACCGACCTGTGTCAATGCAGGCCTGCTCTCTTCTGAGCAGGTCTGCTGGGGCTGAGCGTCGCCATCGCGCCACTTGCGTCGTTGAAAGGCTCTGATTGGCAGGGCAGAATGATATGTCCCGTCAATCAGCGCCCTTCAACAATGGAAGCGGTGCGATGACATCATCGCGATGCTACCATCGTTGATTGGCAGGGCAGAATGACTTCCCCCGCCAATCAGCACCTTTCAACAAGTTGAAAGGCGCTTGATTGGCGGGGCAACTCATTCTGCTCACGTCATTGTAAGGCGCTGAATGGTCGGGCACGGAACGTACCCAGCCATTCAGCGCCCAGGCATGTAATTGTACCTGTGCTCTATAGACGCAAGTACAATTAGTGCAGGAGGGAGTGGCAGCGGCTGGTTTCAGTTGCGCCGCCGCCCCCTCAGAGAGGCAGCAGGGCGGATGGTGCGGACCTTTTCCCTCTCAGCCCGCCCCTCCTCCCCATTAGCGGTGCTAGCGCGCTGCAATGTGATTTTTTTTTTAATGTGCGGTTCGGGCGAACTGCCCATATGATAATCCACCACTGCTCCAGATGGGTGCAATTAGATAAGATGTGGTAAAAAAATGCATAAAAAAATCGTGGTAAAGAACGCACTCTGTTTTACCATGATTTCCCACAGTTTCCGATGCGGTTTTTGCCTGTGCAGTTTTTACAGGTGAAACTAGTCAAATAAATGTGTTTCACCCGTAAAAACCACATAAACGAAAACCGCATTGCAAACCGCAGCAATTTGCGGTAACGTCTCCTCTAAATGCACCAGAACGTGAGTCACTTAACCCCAGTCTCGCGTGGTGAGGCGGCTGCAACATCCAGGCAGAGAATCAATGGAATGCCGCGGATATGCAATAATTGTCTGTATTATACTGTATGAGGGCAGCTTTGGGGGCATTATGCTGTATGGGGCAGCTATGGGGCATTGTACTATACTGGGGATTTTGTGTGCGCATTATACTGTATGGGTGCATCTCTGTTGGCTTTATTCTGTATGGGTGCATCTATGGGGGCATTATACTATATGGGGGCATTATACTTTATGGGGCAACTATGGGGGCATTAAAATGTGGGGGCAACTATTTAGCATTATACTGTGTGGGGGTTCTATGGGGCATTATACTGTGGGGAGGCACTGTTTGAGCATGATACTGTGTGGGCTGAACCGGGTGTGTATGGGTGGGGATTGCATGGGGTTAGAGGCGTGGCTTAAAAGGAAAAAAATTGGCCCTCTTTGCGGTACTTGAAAGTTGGGAGGCATGGCTTACGTGCAGTTAAAAAAAGCATCTGAACAAAACGTTTTTAACAGCACCTCAACCACTATGTGTGAATATATCCCTAGATTGGAACCACACATGCAGTTTTTTGTGCAGTTTGAGGCAAAGCCAAGAGTGAATTTTAAAAGGAATAGGAAGTATAAGGGTACGGTCCCATTTATCGGCGGTCGCATGTGACCGAGAACTAGCTTACCTGCAGTGACCAATGGCTGCATGATTTCTCTGGCAAAATCTTGCGACCATTGGTCAACGCATGTGGGCATGGTCACGCTCACATGTGGCTGCCGCTACATGGGACCCTACTCTAAAGGAATCCCTTTTGGATTCACTCCTGACTTTAGCTTAAAAAACTGCATCAAAAACTGTCCCTCAAACTGCAACAAAAACTGCATGTTGAAATCCAGCCTCAGGCCCCATGCACACAACCGTAATTACGGGCCCATAGACTTTTATTGGCCACAGGTACCTTCCTGTTTGCGTTCCGGGCCGTTAAAAAATATAGAACATGTCCTATTTCAGGCCATAATTATGGCACGGGCAGGCCCATAGAAGTCTATGGGGCTCCCGTAATTACGGGTGGCTACGTGTGTGCACTCGTAATTACGGAAGCGTTGCTAGGCGACATCAGAGAATTTCAAAATTTGAATAAAGAGAAGCAGAGAAAATGGCGTCTGAGGGATCATGTGACCCTTTTAAGGGGTTTGGACATGATTGTGACATAATTTCCAGACCCCTTTTTTCACGGGTCCATAAATACTTGTGGAATACGGATGACAACGGACCCGTATTTACAGTCATGGGTCTGTAAATACGGGTTAAATATGGGTTAAAAACGTGTGACAAAGGACCTGTATTTACAGCCAGTATTTACGGAAGGGAAAAATACGGTCGTGTGCATGGGGCCTCAGGGTCCATTCAGACGTTGCGGTTAAACTGTGGTTAGAACCACATAGAAAGGCCGCATCCGAAAACTGCATGCGTTTTTACTGCAATTTGGTGTGTTTTTCCACGTGGTTGCGGTAAAAAAACCACAATGACATCGAAAAATGCACCAAATTGTTGTGAAAATGGATGTCGTTTTCGGAAGAGATTTTTTACTGCACCCCAGTGCAATTGTAACGCAATTTCCGTTGCGGAAGAAAGCGCTCATACTTACCACCTCCGTCTTCTCTATGCGTTGTCCACCTCCTACGATAACATTGCAGGCCATGCGACGCTGCAGCCTGGGATTGGCTGTAGCGATCACATGGGATGAAACGTCTTCCCAGGAGGCTGGACTGCAGGAAGACTTGGCTTTCAGTTGCGGGTTTTGCATCCCCATTAAATTCAATGGGAAAACCTGCAACAGAAAATCAAGGAAAACGCAGCATAAATTGACATGCTGCGAAATTAAATTCCACACCGCAAGTTTATTTATTAGCGTTTATGCTGCATTTTTCCCCGCAGTGTGGGCATGAGATTTTCTAAATCTCATCCACTTTGCTGCTACTGTAAATGCTGTGGAATTTCTACACAAAATTCCGCTGCAGAAATTCTGCAGCGTTTACGTTACGTGGGAAAGCGGCCTAAGGCCACTTTCACATGGCCGTATTTTGCATTAGTATTTGTAAGCCAAAACCATGAGAGGATGCAAAACATGGAAGAGATACAAATCTTCCATAAGTCTGGGTTCACACGTTTTTTGCGTCATTTTCTGTGATTATGTGAAAATCAGGGCAAAAAGATGCGGACCTGCGACATGTGAACCCAGCCTTATCCTTTTACCTGTGTAGGTTTTACTCTTGGCTTCGACTTACAAATACTAATGCAAAATACTGATTACAGGATACTCTGCAGATATTCTGCAACGGAATCTCAAAAAACCGCTGTTTTTGAATGCGCATATTGCTGCAGACACAGTGTTTTTCCACAAAGGTTTTAGAAGCAAAATTAGTATCAAGCATTGATTATAGAAAAGAATACGTGCACCTGCAGATTTCTAGCGGTTTGTACTGCGTAAATGCTTCGTAAACAATGTACAAAACGCAACAAACCAAATCTGTTGCGGAATTTATGCTTCACATTCAAGTCTATGGGCCAAACATGCAGCATCTCCGCACAGAACCCGCAGCATTGAACACTTTCTGCACAACTTTTCCACGTTTTTTCCCCACAGCACGGGCATGAATTTTTTCTACTCTAATTTACTTGGCTGCTACTGTAAATGCTGTGGAATTTCCTGAGGATTCCGTTGCGTAAATTCCGCAGCGTTTATGCTACGTGGGAACCCAGCCTAATAAGTGGAAAATAGGCCTAAGGGCTTATTCAGACGAACGTGATATACGTCCGTGCAACGAGTGTGATTTTCACGCGCCTCGCACGGACCTATGTTAGTCAAGTGGGCTGTCCAGACAGTCCGTGATTTTCACGCAGAGTGTTCGCTGCGTAAAACTCACGACATGTCCTATATTTGTGCTTTTTTCGCGCATCACGCACCCATTGAAGTCAATGGGTGCGTGTGAAAATCACGCGCAGCACACGGAAGCACTTCCGTGTGACGCGCGTGATTCGCGCAACAGCAGTAAAAATTATGAATGAAAACAGAAAAGCACCACATGCTTTTCTGTTTACAAACATACAAACAGAGTGTCATAATGATGGCGGCTGCGCAAAAATCAAGCAGCCACGCATCATACGCTGCTGACACATGGAGCTGTTTTGTACCTTTTGCGCACGCAAAACGCTGCGTTTTTTTGCGCGCGCAAACCGCACACGTTCGTGTCAATCCGGCCTAATGGTGTGGCTTTCTGCTGCACCAGTCCTGTTTGAATATACCCTCTATCCAGTATATAAGGTTTCAGGCCCAATTGCCAGCAATGATCATATGGTGCTCAGGTGATATAAATCAGGACTTGTGCAGACAGAAGCAACACATTCAAAGTCTGACTACTGCAAACCTTGCCAAACTCTCTTCATAGACTGGTCCTAGTATAGATTGTATTGAAAAGCAAATACGTTATTGTCTTTAATGGCAGACGCAAAGGCCTTAACCTCCATATTCTCGGAGAATCACGAACAGGAGGATTTCAGCTGTTCGGTTTGTCAGGATATATTGCAGACTCCAGTCAGAACTCATAACTGCCAGCACGTGTGAGTAAACGCTCTGATCCCTCATATGCAGCGTTATATATGTGGTTTATTATTAGTCTGTGGTGGTTATGTAGAAAATAATGTGAAATACCTTTCACAGTATATTTTTTTTTTTTTACAAAAACTGTCCATGGGCTAAATGTGTCTTATGTTTATGTGGAATACTTCTTATAAATGCCTTTTCAGCTTAAGGACGGTGTCAGCCCGAATGCTGAAATAGTATCTGTCAAATTATAATTTTTTAATGTTTTTGTTTTTTTAAACACTAAGGCCTCATGCACACGATCGTAGCCGTGTGCACGGTCCGTAAATACGGCACGCACAGGCCGTGGAGTGTTGTCCGCAATCACAGACCACGCACATACAAGATGTGCATTAAATTCAAGGAGTCCGGACTGCAATTGTGGTCCGTAAAATGACGTGTCCTAATATATATTTTTTTGCAGTCTGTACTCTGAGCATTGCACGGACCGTGGAAACTATGGTCGTGTTAATTGGCCCATAGGATAGAATGTGTTCTATACTAGGTGCCGTTGCGGATAGTATGCAGCCACATATGTATACTCGTGTGCATGTGGCCTTAAAGTGTAGCTAAACGTTTGACAAACTTCTGACATGTCATAGTGAGACCCCCACCGATCACTAGAGCGAAGCAGCTTCGTGTCTGTTTAGCTTTTAACGGAAATAAATGCATCAGTGTACGGACTCGATAGAAAGTCTATGAGCCCGTACTCTGATACATCGGCTTTCCGGAAAAAGCCGAACAGATACGAAGTGGCTGAACGCTCAGCTGCTTCGCTTTAGCGATTGGTGGGGGTCTCAGACCCCCACCAATCAAAACTTCTGACAGGTCACTATGACATGTCAGAAGTTTGTCACGTTTAGCTACACTTTAAAATAAAAAAGATGACCAATGCAGACATCTCCGATGTACTATACTAGTTCTTAATGAATTAGAATATTAAAAAGTGAATTTATTTCAGTAATTCAATTTAAAAAGTGAAACTCCTGTATTATATAGATTCATTACACAGTGATTTATTCCAGCATTTTTTTTTTTCATGTTGATTATGTCTAACTGTTAAAGACCACCCAAATGTGTTTCAGAAAATTAGAATATTATATAAGCCCAATTTAAAAAATTGCTTTTAATACCGAAATATTGGCCTACTGAAAAGTATGTACAGTATATGCCCTCAATACTTGGTTGGGGCTCCTTTTGCATAAATTACTGCATAAATGCGGCGTGGCATGGAGGCGATCAGCCTGTGGCACTGCTGAGGTGTTATGGAAGCCCCGGTTGCTTTGATAGCGTTATATCAAGTCCAGAGTCAACGTAGCCGTCTACCAGGAAATTTTAGAGCACTTAATGCTTCCCTCTGCTGACAAGCTTTCTGGAGATGCCGATTAAATTTTTCAGCAGGACTTGGCGCTTGCCCACACTGCCAAAAGTACCAATACCTGGTTTAATAACTCTGCTTGATTGGCCAGCAAACTCGCCTAACCTAAACCCCATAGAGAATCTATAGTGTATTTTAAAGAGGCAGATGAGACACCAGACCCAACAATGCAGATGAGCTGAAGGCTCCATATATCGACAAAAAAATAAAATGCAGTTTATGTCTCTGTTATTGCTGTGATTTGGTGAAAATTGCGGTTAAAAAAAAGTGATTTAACCATTGGGTGTGAATAAACCCTAAGGGTGTGTTCACACGCTTAGCAAAAAAACGTCTGAAAATACGGAGCTGTTTTCAAGGGAAAACGGCTACTGATTTTCAGAAGTTTTTTTTAAGCCACTCAATATTTTCACAGCGTTTTTTACCGCGATTTTCTATAGTCAATGAAAAACTGCAAAAGTGCCCGCGTAAAAAAAAAACGTCCCGTCGGAACAGAACGCCGTTTTTCCCATTGAAATCAATTGGCAGATGTTTGGAGGTGTTCTGCTTCCGATTTTTTTCTGGCGTTTATGGCCCGAAAAAAGGCTGTGTGAACATACCCTTAGGCCATATTCACATGGCTTATTTTGAGGCCGAAATATACGATGCTGATTTTAATGAGAAATCAGCCTCTGAAAAACACTTGTTTTTGAAGCGCATGTACTAATCATCTTTAGCATTTTCAATGGGAAATGTTCAAAATCACCAAGACGTGACATACCCTTTTTTGCGGACAGTCATTTGCGGGCCGTGCTCCCATTATAAAGTATGGGAGCACGGTCCGTAAAAATCAAAGAATAGGACAAGTCTTATTTTTTGCAGGACATTTCTACAGCCCGGACGCCTTCCCGTAAATATACGGGAAGGTGACCGTGGGTAATAATAATGAATGGGTCCGTATTTTGATCCGTAATTGCGGATCAAAATTATGGCCGCGTACATGGGGTCTAAATGGAACTGTTTCTGAAGCATTCTGCATCGATTTCTGCAAATCACACTCGGATGAATAGGACAGTAGCAGATGTTTCTACAACAAATATTTTCTGTGTGCCTTGCATAACCAAAAGAATACTTTCCTTGCATCCGTTTGCCCATTAGTGTATAGGTTCATTGAGAGACGTTTTTTTTTCTCGCTGTATACGCTGACCGTGCACTGCAGTCGTGGTGTTAATATAGCCTTGGTAAGTTTGAGAGACCGGTAACTAACTAAAAGACTGGCAAGTTCTGTGGCCAGGGAACTACAAATACAATTCAGGAGAAACTTGTTTCAGCTTTGCCTGAGTTCCCCTTGTGCCCCCAAACACAGTAATCATGCCCTCTGGGTAAAAAAACCCTGTTCCCACAACAAATGGAGCAGATCAATTTATAGGTCTCTGCCAGTCTGTGATAAGTGTGATACAATGCAGCAGAGGCGTAGCTAGGTTCTCCAACACCCGGGGCAAAGATTCAGTTTGGCGCCCCCCCCCCCAACCTTTTTCCCGACATCTCCTTCCCCCTCGCCGTGTTTGTTTTCTCTACCAATCGACGTGTCATTTCTTTTTATGTAACGCGAGCATAAAATTATTTGTACATTTCACAAGCAATATAGTTCTATACACATCACCAGAACCAAGCTCAGTACATATACACAACACCAGAACCAAGCTCGGTACATATATACAGCCCCAGAACAAATACAGCTCAATTTAGTGCAACCCCTGCCGTATAGGTTTGTACGGCGTAAAACTACAGCTCCCAGCATAGCCCGAACAATGGTAAGGATATGCTGGGAGATGCCGTTTCACAAAAAATAAATCCTATCATAATCATACCACCCATCATCTCGCTGCAGATCATACAGTGACTACAGTGCCGATTAGAGGCAGAGTGAACATTTACATTAAGTGACTCACCGGTGACGTCGCAGATTCTAGTTCTTTTTCTCCATTTGGTCCAGACCTCTATGATGACTTCTCCCGGTCCATTTCTGCAGTTTGCCGCTCACATGTCTTCAGCTTCTCACTTTTCCAACATTTCTGCACCTATAAATAAATATAAAGTTATCATTATACCACACACTACGCCCCTAAATATAATAGCGCCAAACACTGCACCTCTAATTATAATGGCACCATACACCGTGTCCCACACACACACTGTGCCCCCTGTAGATAGTGCCTGCCATAGAGCCCCCTGTAGATAGTGCCTGCCATAGAGCCCCCTGTAGATAGTGCCTGCCATAGAGCCCCTGTAGATAGTGCCCCCATATAGACCACCACTGTATATAGTGTCCCACAAATAACTCACCCCTATAGTGCTCTACAGATAGCCCACCCCTGTATATAGAGCTCTACAGATAGCCCAACCATGTATGTAGCCCCCCTGTAGATATAGCCCACCCCTGTATATAGTGCTCCACATATAGTCCACCCCTGTATATAGTGTTTCACAGATAGCCCACCCCTGTATATAGCCCCACTTGTACATATAGTCCACCCCTGTATATAGTGCTCCACTAGATAGTCCACCCCTGTATATAGTGCTCCACTAGATAGCCCACTCTTGTATATAGTATATACAGGGGTGGACTATCTGTGGAGCACTATATACAGGGGTGGACTATATGTACAAGGGGGCTATATACAGGGGTGGGCTTTCTGTGGAGCACTATAGGGGGAGCTATTTGTGGGATGCTATATCTACAGGGGGACCATATCTACAGGGGGACCACCATATCTACAGGGCTGGCATATACACAGGGCTGGGATATACTCAGGGGGGCTATATCTACAGGGGTGGGCTATACATAGGGGGGCTCTATCTACAGGGGGGGGCTATATACAGGGGGAATATATCTACAGGGGCTATATCTACAGGGCTGGGCTATATCTACAGGGCGACTATATACTGGGGTGGGCTATCTATGGAGCACCATATACAGGGGTGGGCTATATCTACAGGGGGCTATATACTATATAGCCCACCCCTGTATATGGTGCTCTATAGACAGCCCACTCCAGTATATAGCCCCCTGTATATAGTCCCCTGTATATAGTGCCCCTGTAGATATAGTCCCCCTGTATATAGCCCAGCAGATAGCCCCCCCTGTAGATATAGTCCCCCTGTATATGGTGCTCTATAGACAGCCCACTCCAGTATATAGCCCCCCTGTAGATATAGTCCCCCTGTATATAGCCCAGCAGATATAGCCCAGCAGATATGGTCCCCCTGTAGATATAGCCCAGCCCTGTAGATATAGCCCAGCCCTGTAGATATAGCCCCCCTGTAGATATAGCCCAGCAGATATGGTCCCCCTGCAGACAGACAGACACCCCCCTGTAGATACAGCCGCACACTTCTATTACAATTAAAAAAAATAAAAGAAAAATTTCAAACTCACCTTATTCCCGCTCCCACGCCGTCCGGCAGCCATGGAGACCTGCTCTCTTCTGCGCAGGTCTCCAGGGGGTTGAACGCCGCGTCTATGAAAGGCGCTGATTGGCTGGGCAGGATGACTTTCCCTGCCAGTCAGTCAGCGCCTTTCATCGACTGAAGCGTCACTGGTACAAAAGGTACCAGTCGCTTCATTCGTGGAAAGGTGCTGAATTGCCGGTCATTCATTGCTTCTAATTGTACCTGTGTCCTTGCGACACAGGTACAATTATAGTGCAGGAGGAGGGGGCGCTGGCGCCCCCCTCTGAACTGCGCCCGGGGCACGTGCCCCGCTTGCCCCCCCCCTAGCTACGCCCCTGCAATGCAGGCAGGTGTGATGATGTCTGATAGATGCGGATCTGGGACCCAAACCTGTATTGAGAAAGGGATTCACCCAACCCCCACTTCGCCCGTTGAGGTGGCCGCTGGCTGCTGAGTCCAGGTGGGGCAAAGTGGAGAGGGGCTTCTCTGCATTGTGTTCTATGGGAGTTCTGGAAACAACCAAGTAAGCGTAACTCCCATATAATAGACTGTAGATGGACGTGCAGCCCCCTCTCCACTTAGTCCCTTCTTGATCGGCCACCTCATAGGGTGAAATGCAGGTTGGGTGACTTTCTTGATATAGGTGCGGGTCCCGGACCTGGGAACCGCATCTATCAGACATTTATGGCATGTGCTGTGGCTATGCCATATGTCTAATTCGGGACTACCCCCTTTAGTCATGCAGCTCTGCTATCCCAGAAATGTAGCCTTAAAGGGGTTGGGCAGGACATTTTTTTTTTTTTCTTTCTAAAAAGTGTCCCCCAGCTTTGGTTTGCCTTCCCTAAAACCCCCTATTAACCATTGATCACAATAGTCCCTGCTGCTTTCTCTGTTTGTTTGTTTTCTGGTACTGGCTGTTTCCGGTCTAGTAACCCATGATCCCTTGCATCTGAAGAGACCGCTTACGTTTTCCCCCTTCCTCCACAGCATCTCAGCAGCATTTTTCGTGGCGTTTTTTACGGCCGTTTTTGGAGCTGTTTTCAATAGTCTATGAGAAAACGGCTCCAAAAACGTCCCAAGAAGTGTCCTGCACTACTTTTGACGAGCCATCATTTTACGCGCCGTATTTTGACAGCTCGTCTGCACAGAACATAGTAAGACCCATTGCAAGCAATGGGCAGATGTTTGCCGACGTATTGGAGCCGTCTTATCAGGCGTAATTCGAGGCGTAAAACGCCTCCATTACGTCTGAAAAGAGGTAGTGTGCACATACCCGAAGGGTATGTTCACACAGTGTTTTTTGAAAGGCAGTAAAAATCTGCCTGAAAAGTCCTGCAGGAATTTTGAGGCAGATTTTGAATTAACGGTGTTATTTGACGTTTTTTGTTGCGGTTTTTTATTGTGGTTTTTTTTGCCTGCGTTTTTTTAAGCCATTGAAGAAAATGCAAAAGACCGGGCAAAAAGCACTCCAAGCAGATTTTTTCTGCCTTCTATTAATTTCAATTGGAGGTCAGGTGGAAACCACTTGAAGATCATCAGCCCACCACTCACAGCAGCCCCCTTGTAGGTAGCACCCCCCCTTCCTTTAGATAGCACCCCTGTTGGAGCGGAATCCCCCCTATTGATTCCGTTCTATAGGATTCCGTTCCTGGACGGAGAGCTTGATGTCTCTGTCCATATATGAGTGTAAGGAGAAAGAGGCAGCACTCAAAGGTTCAAAAAATAGAAAGTTTATTCACCCATCAGTGAAAAAAGTGCAACGTTTCAGCTGCTCAATGCAGCCTTTGTCAAGCAATATAAAACAGAGTTCAGTGCTTTTATACAACCCACAATGGGAGGAGTTAAAAAACGGATTTAAATATTCAAGTACAAAATTTAACGTTTATAAGTGTATATCAAATCTACCATATAAGGTCCATCATCATAATGTAATGACATTTATAAGATTGTGTTTAGTGAACATCCAAGAAGGTGTTTTATTCAAATAAAGTGACATAGTGGCAGATCGCACAAGATCTCCTGATTAGAGTCAAAATATTCTGCAGCTGCGCAGACTCAGGTGGGAGAAATCAATGCACATGTGTGCTTTTTTTAATGAATGAACATACAAACATTGGCACTCACCCAAACGAAGGTACATAACATGGGACGTGTAGTGCGCCAAGTTCAAAAATCGACGGCGTTCATGCAGTCCAACTGCGCATGCTCAGCACTAAATCACGTAATAAAAATATCACGCGAGCGGCTGTCAAATCAGCCCCATGTTAGCGTCTTAGCAACCACGCATGCGTACAAGTACGCCGGAGAGAAAACAAACTACAGGCATCAAGTGTATAGATCCCAGACCCCAGCGTAAGTCTATTGAAATCAAAGAGTCCTATTTGACCCGACCTATATTGGTGATATCGGTGGCATGGTCCGAAATCATGACAAATATGATTGTGGATAAAACCACGTCATAGTGTCTAAATACGAAAGGGTTCTAAGGATCTCAAAGAAAATAGAGCAATTCAGGCGATGTATATCAATGGGGGTCATGTGTAGTAATAAAGTACAATAATATTATACAGTATCTACATCCAGAAAGAAAAAAGCACTCTAAACGTCCATGTGTCCCCCGGCTTGGGTCAGCATCCAGAGAAGAGATTGTTATTTATAAATCAGACCTGAAAAATAAAAAATAAAAAAAAATGTATACCATTGGGGATTTACAAGTCTGATCCCTGGAGGCTTGCACCCTTATGCCCTGGAGGTTTTTGTTCTACTGTGCTGCCCATACACCTTCTCTGTCCATATATGGACAGAGACAACAGGGGCAACTCCTGAAGCCGAATCCCCGTCCACAGCGTTGCCGTCACTGTGACCCGGGATTCCACTCCAGGAGAAGCCCCTGACATCTCTGTACATTTATGGATAGTGACGTCAGTGGCTTCTCCTGGAGCTAAATCACTGTCCACAGTGTCGGCAATATAGACAGGGTGTTTGACACAAAATATTGTACTTTTCGCCAAAAGTCAACAATAGTTGGGCACAACCAGAGACCATTAATAAGCCTGCGTTCGGTGCTCCACACTTCAAACACGAATGGTCAGAGGAGTTACCCATGGGAGCCCCTGTGAGGGGAGACGTAAGCCCTATGAGCTATTTTAATGGACATTTCCCAGTACATGGCCGATGGGAGGTATTTGGCAGCCATAGTTAGATGACAGGATGTCGTCATGAGTTATTTGATCTAAGTGGTCAACCCAGTAAGATATGCCTGATCTCGATTTAGTGTAGTCCAATGGTTGTCTCAAAGCGTTATAATAGGTAGTGATCAGTCTTTTGTGGCATTGATGAGATGGAGTTAAGTGACCTGAAGAAGTCATCCCAGTCTTGATCCTGTAAGTGCCGAATGACCTTGTGAGCATAGCTACAGGCCTGCATGTAATAAAAAGGGTGTTGTCCCAGAAAATCGTATTGTATACGTAGTTCGTTAAATGAGTAGGGGCGACGAGTGAGCATGTTAATTTGGTTAATACAGGTCAACCCCGTCCGAGCCCATCCACAAAAGACCGCATGAGGATTGGCAGCTTGGAAGTCAGTTATTGATCCAAGGAAGGAGTAGGGAGAATCTAGGGTTTAAACCTAAGGGTATGTGCACACACACTAATTACGTCCGTAATATACGGACGTATTTCGGCCGCAAGTTCCGGACCGAACTCAGTGCAGGGAGCCGGGCTCCTAGCATCATAGTTATGTACGATGCTAGGAGTCCCTGCCTCGCTGCAGGACAACTGTCCCGTACTGTAATCATGTTTTCAGTATGGGACAGTTGTCCTGCAGCGAGGCAGGGACTCCTAGCATCGTACATAAGTATGATGCTTGGAGCCCGGCTCCCTGCACTGTGTTCGGTCCGGTACTTGCGGCCGAAATACGTCCGTATTTTACGGACGTAATTAGTGTGTGTGCACATACCCTAAGTGTTGTCTGACCCGGAAGACATGACTAGCGGATTAGCTCGTTGATCAGATGACAGAGCCGAGTAAGGAGTGTGCAGGAGGCAGGTTAAGGAAGCGGGTCTGGAAAACTGTTGGTCTAATGTAGAATCAATAAAGCAGGAGCTACCTGTTATCCAATCTCCAATCACTCGTAGTTGAGCTGCCATATTGTATAAGTAAATCTGTGGAAAGTTAATCCCACCATGCTCACGATGTTGCTGTAATATGCATAGGCTTACTCTTGGTCTCTTCTGGTTCCAAATGTAGCCACGAAAGAGAGCGTTCAGCTGCCTAACGTCCACTGGTCTCAAGTATATAGGCAAGGATTGTAGTAAATATAAAAATTTAGGGAAGACAACCATTTTTAATAGATTAGCCCTACCTAAAAAGGATAAAGTGCCTCCAAGCCATGAGTTGGGACTCCAAGCATGCAATAAAGTGATGTAGGTTTTGTTTATATAGACGTGATGGTTGTCTCGTGATGCGCACCCCCAAATAGGAAATGTAATCAGAGTTCCATTTAAATGCATGCTTCGAGGACCACAGTGGCCTGGACGGACCCTTAAGAATTAGGGCTTCCAATTTTTGTAGATTGATCTTAAAACCTGACAGGGAACCATAAAATGAGATATCCTGGAGGATCGGTTGGAGAGTAGAAGCAGGGTTCGATATGAACAATAATATATCGTCTGCAAATGCCGATAATTTAATTTGCGAATCTCCAATTTGTATACCTTAAAAACATGCTAGAGACTGTAGATGACGAAGAAGTGGATCTAGGGACAAGTTAAATAGTAGCGGTGAGATAAGGCATCCCTGGCGTGTACCCCTGAAAATTGAGATAGGAGGTGAGTTAAGCCCATTGATGGTAAGGGATGTGGCAGAGCAGGCCTGTGAGCGTAGGAGGAATGTTAGAATGCGGTCCCCGAAGGCCCAGGACTGCAACACCACTGTGAGAAATAGCCATAATAGTCAAACGTGTTTTCTGCGTCAAGTCCCAGCAGCATGGTCACTGGGGTGGAGGGATCTAGTGCAGACACCGTGGCTGCCACTGCCTGATGGATACCTTTGGTAGAATGTCTATTCCTTAAGAAACCCAGTTGGGTCGGGGCAATGATCGGTCCAAGCATGGTTTGGAGGCGGTCAGCCAGAATCTTTGTTAGGAGCTTATAGTCTTGGTTTAAAAGGGAAATTGGGCGATATGAGGAAAGGAGGGTTGGGTCCCGGTCAGGTTTGGGAAGCCATATGGTCCTAGACTCGTGGAAGTTAGGCACGTTAATCAGTGGCGGATTAAGTAGACCATAGGCCCTGGGCTGTTACCCAAAGTTGGGGCCCCCCTTCTCCACCGCCGCCCTGTAACTATTGTTAACACTTCTTTTTTTTTTTTTCTTTTTTTTTTTTTATCCAGACATTAACAAATGGGTGTTACTACTCCCCTTGTCAAAAGGCTGTGTCCCCACATACTGACAGTCTCCAACCATCGCTGACAGTATCGCACAGTGTAGGGACACATTCTCCTGACAAGGGGAATAGTAACACTTATTTGTCTGTGAGTCCTGGATTGCACAAAGACTTTTTGTGAAATACAAGGATTTCCTATAATATACATGTCAGGAGAGATGACAGATTGTCTATAAATCTAGTGACTCACAGGTGACAACGTAGATTTTTTTTTCCTCTCCTTCTCCATCCGGTCAAGACTTCATGACTACTTTTTCCGGCCATGACCCATTTCTGCAGAATTTGCCACTCAGATGTCTTTGGCTCCTCACTTTTCCAACATTTCCACACCTATAAACCAAGATAAAATTATCATGGTGCCACACACTGTGCCCCTAAATATAATAGCACCAAACACTGCCCCCCTGAATAAAATAGTACCATACACTGGGCCCCTAAATATTATAGCACCATGGACTGCGCCCCTGAATATAATTGTCAAACACTGTAGAGTAAAGCAACACATACACACAGACCCCTGTAGATAGAGCCACACACTGACCCCTGTAGATAGCGCTACACAGCCCTCCCCCTCTTGTATATAGTGCAATCCCATGTGTGATGGGGAGATGCTCCAGCAGTCTCAAGGCCGGCAGCAGTTACCAGCTGACTCCGGATGGGGCGGGATGGCAGGCTCGAAGATGGCCGACGGCTCCTCAATGATGAGGGTAGGCAGGCAACGTCAGCGGCCCTCACCGGCAATCAAATGTCCCTGGGGACAATATAAGAGCTCCGAAACCCTCTGAGGGGAAGATGGAAGGCAGCAGCTTCAGCGCTGCCACCAGGCTGTCCCTGCCCGTGATGAGGTAATAGGCCGCAAGATGGCCGCCAGCCTCTGAGGCAGAGTGCCTCGATGGAGACGCTGACGACTCCCGGAGCAAATGAGTGCCTCCGACGGTGCAGGGGAGGATGTCCTACGCACCCACTACTGGAAGGAGGTCAGTGAGCCTCTGATGTTGGCGATATCAGCCGAATTCCCTGCACGGTGTGCGGAGCCCAGGTAAAATGCGGCCACTCACGATTCCCCATCTCCGGAAGGCTCCTCTTCCCTAGATATTTGTTACAAACTTCTCAACGTTTCGGATTTGAGTAAATCTGAAACTTTTGGAATTTGTCCCGCATGAATTGCTCAAGATGGTGGCAGGTATTTTACAGATCAGAAGACCGAGAAGAGGGATCACATGACCTTGGGTGGTGGGTCGGTGGACTTTCCCATATTGCCTTGCAGAAAGCCCTCCCTCCAGCACCGCAAATCATGTGCGGTATAGGTGTGAGTCGCTGATGACTCAGTGGATGACAGTCATATAAGTCATGGCCACTAAGAACAACCCGACTCTGAAATGCTGGTGCTTTGTGGGGATACAGTGGACGTCAAACAAAGGGTGAGAGAGGGTAAAATAAACAGATAGTGGATTAGTGCCAGTGAGTGTGTTTCATAGCGAGTAGAAGAGATTAGATAAGCTACATTCAGACGAGCGTGGGCAACCTCGAACATGAAAAACTGCAGTTTTTCACGTTTGAGGTTTACCCGTGCGGGACGCGTTATCACGAATCCCTCATACACTAGAGTCTATGGAGGAATACGTGAACACGCAGGAAAATAGGACATGTCCTATTTCTCCATGGACCCTTCACACACTCCATTGAAACAACGGCCCCATTGAAATACATGTGTTCGTGTGACGGTTGTTTTAACAGCCATCACACGGACATCTGAATGAGCCCTTAGATTTACAATAATTTTATAGAGCGATTTTGGAGAGAGATAGTAGTAAATTATTGTCAGTGTGTTAGTTAGGCAGATGGCCATTTCTGTAAGTGCGTGCTGCTGCAGCTATACAACTCTTACATTAATTTGTGAATCACCAATCCTAATTACGTATATCGCAAATCTCCTTCATTAATATTAATTCCTTAATGACCGCCCATACACCTTTTCATAGAGGGTACTTAAGCCACGGCACCATGACATGAGCCCTAAACCGGTTTCATGCTGTCTAAAGACAGCCGGGCTCCTGCTCTAATGGGTGGGATCAGTTAGCTTTTATCCCGCCCATTTAAACCCTTAGATGCCGTGGTCCATAGCGACTGCGGCATCTAGGTGGTTTCTGAGGAAGCGCTTAATAGGTGTCAAACACAATATACTGCAATACAGTAGTTGCATCTCTGGTTCATGTCCCCTAGGGGGAATTTTTAAGTTACAAAAGTGTGTGTGTGTGTGTGTGTGTGTGTGTGTGTGTGTGTGTGTCCGTAAAAGTCTGAACTATCACAATATAACCTTATTTAACATGCACTGTTAACGCTCGCCATTCTTATTGGAGTCTTAAATTTATGTTGTTTATCATGTAATAGAAACAACAACTTTATTCTGCAGATCGTTACAATTACAGCAAAATTTAATGTCGTTTTTCATGTTTTGACTACTTTTGCACAATAAAAAACCCTTCCCCCCCCCCCCCCAGACATTTTTCAGGATTTATTTGTTCCTCCCCACCTTCCAAAAGCCATAACTTTTTTATTTCTCCATTGATATAGCCCTACGAGGGCTTTATTTTTGCGGGACGAGTTGTAGTTTTTCATGGCACCATTTATTGCACCATATAATGTACTAGGAAACTAAATTAAAAACAACAACAATTTCGCCATAGTTTTTTGCGCTTTGTTTTTATGCCGTTCACCATGCAATTAAAACATGTTAACTTTTTTCTGTGGGTCAATATAATTATACCAATACCAACATTTCTATTATTTTTTTCATATTTTACAAGGAAAAAAAACTAACTGTAAAAAAAAATGTAATTAAAAATTAAAGGACAGCTTCTATTTTTCCATACATTGAGCGGTATGAGGGCTTATTTTCTGCAGGACAAGCTGTCAATTTTTAACGGTACAATTTTGGGGTAAATGCAAGTTTTCGATTACTTTTTATTCTATTCTTTTCTGGGAGATGAGGTGACCAAAAACAGCGATTCTGGAGTTTTACACTTTTTTTTTTGGGAAATTCACTCATCTCTGCTCTCTCCTTCTCCCCTCTTGTTACTGTAAGGGTATGTTCAGACGACCCATTTGGCCACAAAATCGGACCCAGAATGCCTCCAAATATCTGCCTATTGATTTTCAATGGGAAAAACTGCGTTCTGTTCCGACGAGCCTTTTTTTTTTTTTTTTTTTATACGGCCGTTTTTTAAAAACGGCTGCGTGAAAAAGTGCATGTCACTACTTCAGCCATTTTCTGAGCCGTTTTCGTAGAAAAAACGCCCCAAAAAAACGGCTGTGAAAAACGCGAGTGGCTTAAAAAACTTCTTCTAAAAACCAGGCGTTGTTTTCCCTTGTAAACATCTCTGTATTTTGAGAGTTTTTGGTTTTTTTATTTTGCGTGTGCACATACCCTGACTTGTGTTATGTTTTTGCAAAATGGTAAAAATAAAATACGTTTTTGGGTGGAATTTGTTAAAAAAAAATTTTTTTATCCATTTTTAGCTTTTGCAGAAAATGCTTGTTGCTGGCTATTAAAGCAAGTGGGGCCCATTGTCCTCTCTGTCGTGGAGCATTATACAGATGGGAGAGATCCGCACCAACAAGAGCTTCTGACATAGAAATGAAAATGAGGATCCTCTCACTAGGTTGCACATACTGTGGGAAACAGGTAATATATGCTTTTTTTTTTTTTCAATGTGTGTAAGGAGGTTTTTTTGTTCAAGGTACAGAAAGCAAGTTTCACAATGGGAGTCCATTGGCACTCTTCGGGTATGTTCACACACAAACTCAAACGTCTGAAAATACGGAGCCGTTTTTCAAGGGAAAGCAGCTCCTGATTTTCGGAAGTTTTTTTAAGCCACTCTCGTTTTTCGGAAGTTTTTACAGCCGTTTTTTGGCGCTGATTTCAATATTCTATGAAAAACTTCCCAAGAAATGACCTGCACTACTTTTTCGCGGCAGTTTTTTTTTTCAAATTGCCGTGTAAAAAAAAAAACGGCCCGTTGGAACAAAACACAGTTTTTCCCATTGAAATCAATGGGCAGATGTTTGAAGGCGTTCTGCTTCCAATTTTACGGGCTGAAAAATGTCAGAAAATAGGCCGTGTGAACATACCCTTAGGCTATGTTCACACGGCTTGTTTTTCGGGCTGAGAAATGGCAGAAAAAATCGGAAACAGAATGCCTCCAAACATCTGCCCATTGATTTCAATGGGAAAAACAGCGTTCTGTTCTGAGGGGGCATTTTTTTACGGGGCCGTTTTTAAAAACTGCCGCATAAACGCCTGCAAAAAAGAAGTGCATTTCACTTCTTGAGCCGTTTTTGGAGCCTTTTTCATTGACTGTATAGAAAAACCGCTCCAAAAAGGCCGTAAAAAATGATACTAAAAACGCGAGTTGCTAAAGAAACGTATAAAAATCAGGAGCGGTTTTCCCTTGAAAACAGCTCTGTATTTTCAGACTCAAATTAGACTAAATTGTCTGAATCCTTTTCAAAAACAACTCGCTGATCAGACTCTCTGGTGCTTGAGTACAATGGCAAATTATCGGTTGCGTTCGGCTAATCTTGCCATACACAAGTTGGTTTCAGCCGACCACAGCCAAATTTCTCCAATCTGGCCAATTACATTCTCAGTAGACAGGCGTCTGCCATAGACTATTGCATATTTTATAAGCGATGGCCGGCCAAAATCGTCCACTGCGGATGGCTTTTCTCTTGTATGTCCAGCTTTAGACTCCGTTTAAATCTGTATATCAGAGCCTCTGCTGCAGATCCTGTCCGATTTGATGAGTATAGCAGTGCATGCAGCGCTATTTTTCAAAATTCTGGACAACACGGCAGATTCTGACAGACTCCATTATAAATCCATGGGGTTCATCAGGTGTGGGTGGTATCAGTCGTACAATTTTAAAAGAAAACACGAAGGGCGTGGCCGGCGTATGGAGGAGTAGATACACACCATATCTCAGCTCCAGTCCTGGACCTGATTTTGATTTCCTTTACCTCATAATGGCTTCCAAATGGGCACCAGATGAAAAGACGCTCCAACTTCCCTCTACACCAGCACGTGGGGCATTAATTGCGGTCTCTCAAGCCCATCTTTACTCGACTCACTGCAGGCAGCTCCCAACATGGGCGCTCTTGCACTACTGAAATTCAGCCCTTTGTCTCTCATTGGCACCGCTGAAATGCCCAGCACGTGGAATACCTCAGAACCATATTCTACACTAACCCAACCATCGAGTGTACAGGGTACTCTGCACCCTCTTGCGAGTCTAGCCCCCCCCCCCC
Organism: Rhinoderma darwinii; assembly: GCF_050947455.1. NCBI lineage: Eukaryota > Metazoa > Chordata > Amphibia > Anura > Rhinodermatidae > Rhinoderma > Rhinoderma darwinii. The sequence continues at coordinate 95,397,114 of NC_134691.1, read as the reverse complement.
GAGCACCACCGCAGGATGTATACAATATAGTTGATGCAAAAGCACTCCCTTCTAGACAAGGCTTTAGCTTGGACCATACCTCAGCCAGGCTCCATGCTAATGCCTCCCCCAGCCGACCGTCCTAATGGAAATCCGGTATGGCACAATACACCTCCACTTCTAGCTTCTAGCCCATTGACTCCAGTGCTATTTACCACATCTAGAAAAGGTTTAGCCCTATAAGCTCGCGGTCCGTCGCGTGTACCAATGTTTGGGGAACCCCACAGACATAGATCTTTCTCAACATACAGGTGCCCTTCTATGAGCTATCCCAACCAGAGAAGATATGGAGAATTAAATCTCCTGGCTGGAAAATTAAAGGGGTTGTTGGGGGACTAAAAATTGCTTTGCAATAATATATTTATGAAAAAAGAACTAACTTACCAATGTACTTTAATTTTCAAATTCTTTACTAAATCCTGCAGTACAAACCTTGTGAATTGTTCCTGGAAGTTCTGAAGGTTTTCTGCGCTGACATGGCCTCAAGTAACTGAGTGCTTGCTTGCTGTGCTGTTCGTGTCGGCGTGTTATCAAGAACATGACCGCAAGGGGCTGTCTCATTGCCTATTGCTTGAGTCCCCAAGCAGAGCATCAGCTAGTGCTTTGCTCGGGACTCCAGCCCTGCTCTCGAAGTCCATATTTGGTCAGTGAATTCTGGGGTTTCCTATCGCTGGAGTTAACGCGGAGAGCAGCAAAAAGCACTTAAAAAGTACTGATCAAAATACTGCCTTGTAAAAGAGGCCTTACAGTCAGATTGATTTTTCCATGCTCAGTCAGCAAATATATATCCTAGAATCTTTGCATAAGCAAACTATCCTTTGACCCTAGCTGACCTAACTAAAGCTAGGGATAAGCTTAAAGCCCTCTAAGACCAAAGGTACCTAAGATACTAAGACCAGTTCAAAAGCTTCCTCATCAAAAAGTTAATTTATTTCAGTAATTTAATTAAAAAAGTGAAACTCCTATAATTTATATAGATTCCTTACACACAGATCTATTTCCAGCATTTTTTTTTCTATTAATGTTGATGAATAATGATAAACGTTCATAAAAACCCAAAATTTATTCTAATTGTCAGAGACTAAGCTATAAGCCAAATGTCAAATGCTTTTTAATACCGAAATGTTGTCCTACTGAAAAGTATGTACCGTATATGCACTCAATACTTGGTCGGGGCTCCTTTTGCATGAATTACTGCATCAATGCAGCGTGGCATGGAGGCGATCAGCCTGTGGCACTGCTGAGGTGTTATGGAAGCCTAGGTTTCTTTGATAGCGGCCGTGAGCTCGCCTGCATTGTTTGATCTGGGGACTCCTCTTCCTCTTGACTATACACTATAGATTCTCTATGGGGTTTAGGTCAGGTGAGTTTGCTGGCCAATCAAGCGCAGTGATACTGTGGTTATTAAACCAGGTATTTGTGCTTTTGGCAGTATGGGCAGGTGCCAAGTCCTGCTGGAAAATGAAATCTGCATCTCCAGAAAGCTTTTCAGCAAAGGGAAGCATGATGCCAAAAGACGTCGCTGTAGACTAAGCACCTGCACCGCCTGCCGTCAAGGCAGTGGGCGGTCGTTAAGGAGTTAATCTAAAAATTGAAACTTTTTTTTTTTGTAGGTCAAGCTGTCCTACATGCGACTCCACTACAAGTCCTGTAAGAGTTACCAGGAGGAATTTGGAACTGCACCCAACGATTCAAAATTGCAGAGTGATCCATATGCTACCAAACCGTAAGATTAAAAACACAATGTCTGCTGTGTATAGTTTAGTGGATTGAGTCATCCAGGATAAAGGATGATTAAAAATAAATAACATAATATATATATATATATATATATATATATATATATATATAATACTTTTTACATAGCCCTCTTCAGAAATAGCTTGGGTAGATCAGGGGTGCAGGGGGAAGGCTGCAAAGTGACCGCTCCAAGAGGGAGGGGTCGTTCTGGGGAGTGCCTGTATTGATACAATTATTCTAGTATTAGTATGTACCTTTACCTCAGTGTTATTGAGGAGCATATTTCACTACGGCTTCAGAACAGTAATACAACCATATGCAGAAAAAAAATGTATGTGTATATATATTTATTTATTTTTCTTCAAGGAGCTGTTTCAACAGTCCCGCTGAACGTAATATCCGAATGCAGTGTGAATCTTGTCTAATTGGTTTAAATTTGACTTATATTTAGCGATATTGATTGTCACTTTTGCTTCTAAAAGAAAAAAAAATGTTTTTATTCCTCGTTTGACGTATTTTAGATTTCCAAATAAGAACAATGTCTGGTCATTGGGAAAAACTCAACCTTAAATGATCACTAACGTTTCAACAAACTTTACATAAATCAATAGTACAAACAAATTTAAGAAACTTTGCAATACATCTTATTAGAGAAATATGCCTCTTTCGCCACATATCCGGCACTTCTACCTCTCTGCCTCCTGCACTGATCATTCACTCAATTCACCAGTAGAAAGTTTTTTGTTTTTTTTGGGCATGCGTATCATAGAGGCAGCCCATATAGCTTCCCTGGGGCCCCTAGAGAAGGGGGCAATGGCGTAACTACCGCTGTAGCAGCCATAGCGGTTGCTACGGGGCCTGCGGCATGAGTGGGCCCTTGTCACCCGCCGGCACCAGCTCACCCACCCATGGCCGGAGGCTCCACTAGCAGCCACTATGGCTGCTACAGTGCGACGCCACTGAACACTACGGCAGAGCAAGGAGTTATCTCCCCACTCTGCTATTAAAGGGGTTGTTCCTACAAAACACATGTATCTCCTATCCACAGGATAGGAGATCCATTTGTGATTGCTGGGACCCCCAGCGATAAGGAGAACGGGCGACCGAAAGTCGCGCGACATTCTCCATGAGAAACCTCAAACTTCTGGAGTCTGTGTCCGGCAGCTCCGTAAAAATGAATGTAGCGCTGGTCGCGCTTGTGTGACCGGCGCGCCTTTATTTTTATTGAGCTGCCTGACGCAGACCTCGGTAGGCTGAAGTTTCTCATGGAGAACTTTAGGGGACTTTCGGTCCCCCGTTCTGCTTATCGCTGGGGGTCCCAGCTATTCCACATGCATACCCCATCCTGTGGATAGGGGATACATGTCTTTTGTGGGACATAGGCTACAGGCCATTTTTGGGGGGGGGGGGGGGGGGGGTTTGGGCTATATGGCGCTTTATACAGGGGGGCTGTATGGCGCTTTATACAGGGGGGCTGTATGGCGCTTTATACAGGGAGGGGGCTGTATGGCGCTATATACAGGGGGATGTGTAGGGTGCCATCTACAAGGGGATGCTGTGTGGCAGAATCTACGGGAAGGCACTCTCTACAAGGGTGGGAGGATTGTGTGGCACCCAAGGGAGGGGGCCCCCAGTCAAAATTTTTGCTATAAGGCCCAGTCTTTACTAGTTACGCCCCTGAACAGGGGACTTATTCTAGTTTTGGGTTTCACAGCTGCTGTAATGTTGGCAATCAACGCATTACAAAATGTACTCAATCAGAATGGATGAGGGCACCAGGATTTCCTTTCGCAGGTGTTTAGGAAAATTATGGTATTAAGTACCACCTGAAAGGTGCTGTGAATTACTACTTTAATAATTCCTTATCGTATTCCTTATTTGTTACTTCTCAGGTTTGATACAGCTTATAAATGCCCACTTTGCCAACAAGGAAACTTGAACAGAAAAGCTTTGCTGGACCATTGCAACTTCATGCATTATTTTGAAGTTGCAGAAGCGGTAAATCTTAACATTTGTATAAAATTTATACCCCTTGTATATAGTGGACCTAAAATACTGTATATGGGTATTTGTGTTTTAGAGATTTCTAAAATAAATAGATGAGCAACCTTTTTTCTTTAGCTGGAATTTTTTAACTTTAAGGTTTTAAACTTTGGAAATAGCATTACGATACATGAAGATGCCTAACGCTAATTCAGCATACATAGAGAGAGTTGTATTAAGACTGCGCTAGTCTTAATACATTTCTGGCATCTTACTCGTAGTTTTTTTGTTTTTTTGTTTTTTTTATTAAGAGGCACACGCCTCTTAATAAATTAATCGCATCTTCGGCTGTCCGTACGACACCGAATGAAATCTACGCCAGCCAGTAGCTGGAGTAGAATTTGCTCCAGTTTCTGGCTTAAATTATAGTAAATGCATGGGGCTGCGGTGGTCTTGCCCCCTTTCATTAAAATATGCCCACTTAAAAAAAAAAAAAAAAAAAAAAAATGGCTAGTGCGGGGGAATGGTCCAAAAATTTTCATTTTTGCTCCGTTTGTAACATTTCTACACCAGAAAACGGGTGTAGAAACGTTAACTTTCCCCCTTGAGGTCAGTTCACACAGATTTTGGACGCAGAAAACGCGCCAAAAAATAGCCAAAAATGCCTCCCATTGATTGCAATGGGAGGCAGAGTTTTTTTTTTTTTTTCCCGTGAGCGGAAAAAACGTGTCGCAGCCCCCGAAAACACCTCATCGGCGCCCCCACAACGCGATCGTGGGGCGGCTATTGTCATGGCAGCCCAGGGGGCTAATGAACGCCCCCAGGACTGCCTTCACACTACCTCTACAGAAGCCTGTAAAAATAGCTATACACTGCAATACTGACATTAGGCAGTGTATTGTACCAGCGATCTTTAGATACCTAGGGGGACTAATGGAATGTGTATAGAAAAAAAGTTTTTAGTAGTGAAAAGTTTAAAAAAAAAAAAAAAACCTTTTCCCATTTTTCCTCTAAAGTAATGTAAAAAAGCAAACCAAATTAGTATAGCTGCATCCGTAAAACTCTGAACTATTACAATATACCATTATTTAATGCGCACGGTGAACGCTGTAAAAAAGAAACTTTGAAACTCCCAAATAACTATTTTTTTATTTTATTTATTTTTGGTCAACTTTGCTCTAAACATTTTTTTTTTATAAAAAGTGATAAAGTTGTATGTACCAAAAAATTGTACCAAAAAACTACAGCTTGTCACGCAAAAAAAATAACCCACGGAAAATAAAGTTATGGCCCTCTCAGAATGTGGTGAAATTTTTTTTAAAGTAGTAAAATTGTAAAAAAAAACTATATAAAGTTGATATTACCGTGATCTTATTGAGCCACAGAATAAAGTTGTTTGTCATTTTTACAGCACAATGAAAGCTGTAAAAATGAAGCCCAGAAAACAATGCAGGAATCATTATTTATTTTTTTTCCAATTTCAGCCCGCAAATTTTTTTTATTTTTGTTTCCCAGTACATTTTATGGTACTTTAAATGCCAGTAATAGAAACTACAACTCCTCCCGGAAAAAATAAGCCCTCACACTTCTCTATTGACGGAAAAAGCAGTTATGGCTCTTGGCCATTTTTTTTTATTTTCGTTTTTTCACTCCCCACATTCCGTGTCCGGGGTAAACCGTATGGTACCTGCAAGAACCGGAGTTACAGGTTATGAGCAATTCACGTCAGGTTCCTGATTATCTCTAAACCATTGCCCCCATTTACTTACCTGTCCGAAGAGGTTTTCCATGCAATTCATTCATTTTTCAAACAATCCATTGTTTGTGTACCCATTAATTTGTGGCTAAAAGATTGATTTAAAAAGAAAACAAAATGACATGAGATGTAACAGAAGTGTTATCCAATGTGTAACCAAGTTTCTTATCTCATCGTGCTTTTTGCAGGTGTGCCCAATATGCTCTGCTTTGCCCTGTGGTGAGGCCAGTCATACTGCTGGGAATATTGTTGGACACCTAAATGCCAGACACCAGTTTAATTATGAAGAGTTCATGGTACGTATTCAGTGTGTGGTAAAATGTAATACATCGCCTGGAAGGGATTATCGTAGCAGACACCCTATTATGGAAAGTTGTAAGAATTATTTTCTTATGTTGCCCATGTGACTTTTCTGGAATGCAATATTTCATAAGATTGCTATATAAAAATCATTAGGCATGTGATAAGTTTATATAGAGCATTACCCCTATGAGGACACCTCTATTGGCCACAATCTGCTCATTAAAGCCCGTGTTTTTTTTAGCATCTAGAAGTTTACCCAAGAAAGCCTATAAGGACAGTCACGATGTAGGCTCTGTGCAGCAGCATATATCACCATTGTCCTCCAACACCACAGAATCCTACAATATCTCTTACAGACTGCTAATAAACATGGTTCCCAATGGTGTTACTCACTGACCCACAGAACACAGTCCCTTAACATTCAGAATCCGGGTGAAGGGAAAGGACAGGTATCCTGACCCATGGCAGCATGGTCCCCATTCCTTTCCTAATATCTCCATTGGTGCTAAGCAGACAAAGTATCCAATAGACCGGGATACTCAATCACCAGGCATTCGGCGGCAACTCAAAGCAGTGCGATTGGCACTATTAGGCCTTGTTCACACAGTACAGATTTGGCGTGCATTCTTCAAGAGAGAAAACAGAATAGGATTCCGGAGAGGAGACACTTTATGGCCTTCCTTTTTTATATATTCTGTTTATAGTTTCCGTTCCTGACTTTGACTTAAAATTCCATGCAAAATCTGCACTGTGTGGTCAGGGCTTATGGGGTGGATTCATATGTCCGTAAACATACTTAAAGGTGTCATAAAAAACTGTGGACCCATTATTTCATCGGTAATTATGGATAAAAACTACGGTCATGTGCATGAGGCCTTACACTGTACCTCACTGTGTCCCCAAGGTATAGTGCATAAGAAGCCTTAGGCCAAATGCACCCTGTGTATATTATGTGCAGATTTGCAGTGCGTATATTTGTACAGCAAATCCGCAGTGTAAAATGGTACCAGCAAAGTAGGTAAGATTTCAGGACATCTCATATACATGTTGTGTATTTTTTTTTCTGCGTGTAAATTGACCTGCGGTGTGTACTATAAAATCTGCAGCATGTCAATTTATCTTGCGTTTCCACATGTGAATTGCTAAAAAACGCACCAAAACCTGCAACATAAAAGCGCACCTATTTCTGCATCAAAAGGTAAAAACCACACCTAGGAACGCACTATAATGCCTTATTTACACGAGCGTGTTAAACGTCCGTGTGACGACCGTTAAAACAACGGCCGTCCCATGGACCTTCGTATTTCAATGTGGCCGTTCACACAGCCGTTGTTTCAACGAACCGTGTGAAGGGTCCGTGAGAAAATAGGAAATGTCCTATTTTTTTTTTTTTTTCAGGCATCCCTCAATAGGCTCCTCTCTGGGGATGTGAGACATCGTGTCCCGCAGCGCAGAGCACAGATGCACCTCGGACGTGAAAAACTACCGTTTTTCACGTCCGAGATGGGCAATGCTCGACTAAATAAGGCCTTAGGTGTGGATTGTACCTGCGTTTTACCTATGAATTTTTCTGTACCAAATACCGCAAAGTGTGCAGGTAGCCTAAGGCAAAGCCACACGTAATACGCGTCGTGTGCATTGACCCTTTAGCTTCTACCAGCTGCTCCATTAGAAGCATAGGAGTCACATTAAGGGGGGATTCACACGAGCGTGTATTCGGTCCGTGCGGGCCGCGTGGTTTTCACGCGGCACGCATGGACCAATACAAGTCTATGGGGCAGTACAGACAGTCCGTGCTTTTTGCGCAGCGTTTGTCTGCTGCGCAAAAAGCGCGACAGGTTCAATAACTCTGCGTATTTCGCACATCACGCACCCATTGAAGTCAATGGGTGCGTGAAAATAACGCGCACCACACGGAAGCACTTCCGTGGGACGAGCGTGATTCGCGCAACAGCAGTGAAAAGGATGAATGAAAACAGAAAAGCACCACGTGCTTTTCTGTTTCCGAACATCCAAACGGAGTGTCTTTGCGATGAGCGAAGCCGGACAAGCGAACCGAACTTCACCGGGTTTGGCCGAACTCGTTTTGGCCGAACCCGGCAAAAAAATTATCGGTACGCGACGTCAGGAGATAGTCACTGTCCATGGTGCTGAAAGAGTTAAACTGTTTCAGCACCATGGACCGTGACTTCCGATCCCAATATACATGAACCTGTAGAAAAAAAAAACGAAGTTCTGACTTACCGCTAACTCCCGGCGTCTTCCTCCAGTCTGACCTCCCGGGATGACAATTAAGTCCAAGTGACAGCTCCAGCCAATCACAGGCCAAGCACAGGCTGCAGCGGTCACATGGACTGGCGCGTCATCCAGGGAGGTGGGGCCCGATGTCAAGAGAGGCGCGTCACCAAGGCAACGGCCGGGAAGTTCTCGGTAAGTACGAACTTTTTCTTTTTTTTTCTACAGGTTTTGCGATATTGTGTTCGGCATTCACTGTCGAGGGTGCTGAAAGAGTTAGCTCTTTCAGCACCTTGGACAGTGACTGCCGTCGACTAGCCTCATCTCTATGATGGCGGCTGCGCGAAAATCACGCAGCCGCGCATCAGACACGGATGACACACGCAGCTGTCAAATGGTTTTTGCGCGCACAAAACGCAGCGTTCGTGTGTGTCTGCCCTAAAAATTACTTGCAGCTCCTCTTTCTAATCGTGCCTATAAGTACACATTCGCTGATATCTGAAAAGCATTATAAAAACAAATTGTGCTGCACCTGGGGGATGGGTTTTAAAGGGCAACAAAACTTTCAAAAAACTTCTGACTGTTCAGAAGTTTTGATCGGTGGGCGTCTGAGCACTGGGACCTGCACCGATCCCTAAAACTAAGTGGCCGAATCGCTCGAGTGAGCGCAGAGCTGCTTTAGTTTCTGATAGACTTTTCTTGGAAAGCCTAGCAATGTGTATACGGGGCTCAATAGAAAATCCATGAGCCTGTACACAAACTGCTCAGCTTTCCGAGAAAAGCCGATCAGAAACAAAGCGCTCAGTGCTCACCCGAGCGCTTCTGCCATTTCCTTTTAGCGATCGATGGGGGTCTCGGTGCACAGACTCCCACCAATCACAACTTCTGACATGTCACCTAGGACATGTCAGAAGTTTTTTGAAAGTTTAATTTGCCTTTAAGGTTACAAGTACACTGGTGGGAGGGCATTTGGGGACAAAAATAGTGGAGGTCTGGTGCCCTAATTAAGTAACAACCCACAACTCCCCTCTGGTCAAACTACTGGTCGACCAGAGAGAGAGGGTCACCTGACTGTGTATACAGAGAGGAAGTTGAAGACACTGGACAGGAAGTAGTTTCCATGAAAGGAAACGGAAAAAAAAATTGTATCAAGAAAATGACCACCAATTTTTTTTTTTTTTTTTTAAAAACAGTTAGTGACCACCCATAGGTAATTTTACGGCGGTCACTAACCAGCTTTATTCCGATGCAATAGCCTTTTTACGGCGCTGCATCAGAATAAATAAACACCTTCAGGAGCAGTTAAATCACCCTGCTGGGCTGGGAGCAGACCTGTATTGTATCAAGGAAATGACCACCAATTCAGCAGAAGTATTGCAGTGTACTGTGTATTCATCTGATCGCTTTTATAATAAAGTCTCCTAGTGGGACTAGAGAATAAGTTAAAGTTTATAATAAAAATCTGAAGTAAAAAAAATGAAAAACCTCTCCCCTTACAAAATGCTTTATGAAATAAACAAAAAGTGAAAAAATTAGACATTTGGTATCGCCGCATCCGTAACGACCCCACCTATTACAAAATGAAAAAGTTATGGCTCCTAAAGTACAGCAACACAAAAAATTTTGTAAAGTGTTTTTACTGTGTAAAAGTAGTAAAACAAGAAAACCTATATACATTTGGTATCACCACACGACCCACTGAATAAAGTTGTTTTGAATCACACGGTAAACAGTGTAAATTTATGACGCAAATCGTGGCAAAATTGCTTCTATTCCTCCCCCCCCCCCCAAAAAAGTTAATATATTAATCAATAAATTATATGTACCCCAAAATGGTGCTATTAAAAAATACAACTTGTCCCACAAAAAAACAAACCCTTAGGGCTCATTTACACGAGCGTGTTATACGTCCGTGCAACGAGCGTGATTTTCACGCGAGTCTCACGAACCTATATTAGTCTATAGGGCCGTGCAGACAGGTGCGTGATTTTTACGCAGCGTGAGTCCACTGCGAAAAACTCACGACATGTTGTATATTTGTGCGCTGTTTGCGCATCACGCACCCATTGAAGTCCATGAGTGTGTGAAGACCACGCATGTCACACGAAAGCACTTCCGTGGGACAAGCGTGGATCGCGCAACAGCACTGAAAAGGATGAATGAAAACAGAAAACCACCACGTGCTTTTCTGTTTACAAACATCCAAACTGAGTGTCATAATGATGGCAGCCGCGTATCATACGGGGCTGACACACGGAGCTGCTAAGTGCCTTTTGCGCATGCAAAACACAGCGTTTTTTGGGTGCGCAAAACACCCACTCTCGTGTAAACCTGGCCTTATGCAGTTATGTTGATGCAAAAATAAAGCCGTTATAGCTCTTCGAATGAGATGATGGAAAAACGTAAAAAATAACTTTGTCATTCAGGTCTAAAATAGGCTTGTCATTAAGGGGTTAAGATGTATAGATGTCTTCTTGAATAGGTGTACGGCCTGAGTCTGCTCTTCTCGTAGAGCGGGGTTCTCTATGATGTCCAACATCAAATCGAATAGATTTTCATGAGACAACCCGTTTAACATACCAGGGCTGTTAATTCTGGTCTTCCAAATTCAAGTTTCCCTGGTGCTCTCTCAAATTAAAAAATGCTGCTTGATGTTACTGGTCTGTACAGGAGAAGATGCCAAAGTTACACCCCCTTCTGACATTTGCTGCTCTGCAGTTATTGGCTGAGGTACACCACAAAGACTTCCTGATGTGCCCACCCCCTGCATGCCGTCTGCACATAACACTAGCAATACTGGGAGCTCTGCTTCATTTTAGCTGCTTCCTCCAGCATTTGGAGCAAAAAAATAGGGACCAAAAAATTATCTGGAAGGCAACAGACAGCTCTCTGTATTAAGTCTCATGTGCAGAATGGATGCAGGGGACACATTACAGAACTCTATGGAGTGAAACTCCAGCCAATCGCTGCAGAGCAGGAACTGAAGTCAGAAGTGGGCATTGTTTTGGCAAATTCTCCTGCACAGTCCAGTAACATGCAGCTGTTTTACTATATTTCACCGGAGAATTAACGACCCTGGTGTGTTACGTGCAGGGGAGGGGGATAAGGTGTTTAGAGAATATTTTGATGTGAAAATGAGACTTTACTTAAGTTAACCCTGCTTTTGATTCAATTTTTTTTAACCCAGAATGTCTACCTTGATGAAGAAGCTCAGTTCCAAGCTGCAATTGAGAAATCCTCTCAGTTTTTCTGCTGACTGCGTAAAGTCATGCAATTAAAGATTGTCCGTTTTAAAAACATGGCAAATTTGTCTTATCATTGATGTCTAATAAAAATATTTTAAGTCTCTTCGACATATTTATACTAATTATTCTACTAACCTAAGTGTGCTTATAAAATTATAGAAATTATTGTCTGCAATATTTGAGTGTCATTTTATATAATTATCAGTAATAAGATTTTCAGGGTGGGGCATCACGGATGGCCGCTTTTACTTGAAGCTCCTCACCGGCCTCCATCTTCGGCACATCGCAGCCATCGTGCACATAGGGACTTCGGGACAGATATAAGACCTGGACAGAGAGCAATTGTGACCCTGTGTAGTCAGCAGGTAGAATATATAATCAACAAAAGGAATGCCTACAGGCAAACCAAAAACCTTATTTCCTGACTACCCACAATGGAATAGGAAAATAAACTAACAAATTTTTATTAGGCTACTTGTAGCAAAGGACAGACCACATAAACGTCAGTTTAAAATTATCACTGTCAAAGTGCCGAAGTGAAAGTGAAAACAGCCAGCTGGAGAGCTCGGCAGATCATTCAAACGGCCAGGGTGAATACTGACTAATTTAGAGTCAGTTACGAGGTGGGAGCCACACTTAGTGAATCGGCATTAAATTCGGCTAGGACAGGAGTTAAAAACACACTTTAAAGCCCCCCCGACATGTTTCGCTAGCTAGTAGCGTCCTCAGGGGTACATGGGGCTAATGGCGACGCGGCGAGAAAACAGACACTCTTATGGCAATGTGGAGTGACGTAGATGGAGGGCGGGTATGCGAACGGGCCGCCAATCGGACACTTCAGGAGAACGCAGACACCAAATGGAGCAGCCCAGCCAATAAAGATCACTATAGTAAAGGACCAATAGGAGGCAACGAGCGACACAGGTATACTGCCGATAAGACTGGATTAGTTCGTGAGAACGCGCATGAGCAGTAAGCCATAACAGGGACTTAGAAAAATACTGAGAGACGAAACTACCTCAGAGATCGGCGCAAGCGCCGTAGCTAACAATAAGGACATAGAAAAGACGCCCCGTAATATATTCCTTCAAAATAGACGCGCATGCGCTATGGCATATAATAGGCACTTATAGAAATGATAGGCACTAAAGGCAACAGCAGAAAGTATTGTAAGTCGGAGCAAGCGCCGTAGCTGTCAGTCCGGACTTAGAGAAAGCACATAACGGTATTATCATATTAGCTGCTTATACCGGACTTAGAAAAATAGTGGCAGAAACAGAATTGTAAACAATCGGCGCAAGCGCCATAGCTGTGATTAGAAACTTAGTGCCGATGTATAGTCGACATTGCCAGATTGGTGTAGGAAAGGTGCGCTAGCGCAATATAACATAATAGGGACTTAGAAGAGTATAGATAGCTACAGTAACTTAACAAACCGGCGTGTGCGCCGTAACTGTCAGCTGTCCCTTGACACAGAGAGTAGTGATGTCCCCCGTTTAAGAATGGTAAAGGGCGCCCGATCGGGGCTGCAGGGGCAGTCCACGTCATACACAACTGCACAGCACAATCGGAGGGGAACAAAACAATACGCAATCAGACAGAATATTCAGAATAAACATAAACATAGATGTCAAGAATGTCCCTCCCATTCTCAGTCACAGACCCTAGTAACACCGGCCCTCCCGCTAGGGCATCCAAGGGTATGCCCACAATGGTGCACCCATCCGTGATCGGCACAGCCAATATCCCAGTGGGGATAATACGTACTCCATATATAGATGAATTCTTTAATGTATATAATAAATATAATAGAACAAAAATAATACTCGCGGTCGCACAATAAGAGACATATATGGTCATAAATGGTGATTCCATAGTAAAATACACGATAGTATATAAAGAGAGAGCCGCCCTATTAAGAGGGCACCCCTATAAGACCTGCACCCCTGGGGTTTGCATTCATCCTGAATTTCTGGGATACCCTCCTCAAGTAGTCAGGGAAGACCTGCAGACCCTCATAGGGGCTATACTTGCTTTCCCACCTTGTTACTGCATGCCAGGACTGACATCCTATGCTAGAATCCGGAATATGTGGTTGAAAGTGTTTTGGTGAGTGTGAAGCCTTTTTGGGTTATTTTTCCCACTTTTACCCTTGGTATCTTGCTCAGTTGCGTCCATTGGGCACCTCTCCCTTCCCCCCATCTTAGGGGATTGTGTCATGGACAAGTATCCCAGTTTTCTCTTGACTGCTCACAGGGGATGTAAATCACTCCTCCTTGGCTGTCCCTGCAAGATAGACCTCAGCACAGTTCAGCAATTGATTCTCTGCAGGCCACCTTGGTGGTGCAGGAAGTTTTGAAAATATTGCTGTCTCTGACAGGTGCCTGGATATACTATACAAATCTATAAATTCGGTGCTGGTGCGAATCACTTCAAACTATCAAAAGATTGCTGACCTGGAGTCTAGGTTCCTCTCTTCTGAACACACCATCTCCATGCTGGATGATACCGTGCACCAGAGTCAGGCTACGACTCAAGCCTTAATGGACGAACTGGAGGATTTTGAAAACTGGTATAGGCGCAGCAAGTCGTGGGCATCCTGAAACATTGACAGCTGACCACTTGACAGACTACCTTAGTAAACTCCTCCCTTAACCCCTATCGGCACCACTATGTATTATTGCGTGGTGGTGGTGGTGGGGGGGGGGTGATGTTTGGAGCGTGCTCACCTGCTGAGCCTGCTCAATATGTAGCGGGTGTCAGCTGTGTATTACAGCTGACACCCGGGACTAAAGACAGGAATTGAAGAAGGGCAGCCCGGGCCATAACAGGAGCCTGTAAAAATGACTATATTGCAATACACTAGTATTGAAGTGTTGATCCAACGATCGCTGGTTTAAGTCTCCTAGGGGGACTAATAAAAAAAGTATAACCACGTTTTTACTAGAGCAAAAAAATAAATAGTTTAAAAGTCTCATTTTTCCTCTAAAGTAATGTAAAACATAAACAAAACTGGTATGGCCGTGTCTGTAAAAGTCTGATCTTTTACAATATAACGTTATTTAACCCGCCCGGTGAATGCCATAAAAAAATTTTTTAACTGCCAGAATCAGTTTTTTGGTCACTACATATCCCACAAAAAACGAAATAAAAAGTGATCGAAAGACATCAAGTAGCCAAAAATGGTACCAACAGAAACTACAGCTCAACTCGCAAAAAATAAGCCCTCATACTGCTTAATCAACGGAAAAATATAAAAACATTATGGCTCTCAGTATGTGGCGATAAAACACAAATTTTATTTTTAACAAATCGTATCTTCCTTGTAAAATTAAAAAAAACAAAAAACAAACTATATAAAGTTTGGTATCGCCGTAATTGTATTGACTGGTAGAATAAAGTTAACATGCCATTTTTACGATAAGGTGAAAGCCGTAAAAACGAAACCCCCTCAAAATATTAAGGAATCCCAATTTTTATTTATTTTTTGTTCCGTATTCCACCCTGCAAATTTTTTTTTTTTTCAGGTTCCCAATGCATTATATAGTACCATTAACCCCTTCCCTCTTTGGCCGCTTTTGATCTTCCTGACAGAGCCTCCTTTTTCAAATCTGACGTGTTTCAATTTATGTGGTAATAACTCCGGAATGCTTTTACCTATCCAAGTGATTCTGAGATTGTTTTCTCGTGACACATTGGACTTTATGTTACTGGCAAAATTTTCCCGATACATTCAGTATTTAATTGTGAAAAACACCAAAATTTAGCGAAAAATTTCAAAAATTAGCATTTTTCTCAATTTAAATGTATCTACTTGTAAGACAGGCAGTTATACCACACAAAAATGTTGCTAACTAACATCCCCCATTTGTCTACTTTAGATTGGCATCGTTTTTTGAACATTTTATTTTTCTAGGACGTTACAAGGCTTAGAACTTTAGCAGCAATTTCTCAAATTTTCAAGAAAATTTCAAAATGCTATTTTTACAGGGGCCAGTTCAGTTGTGAAGTGGCTTTGAGGTCCTTAGATATTAGAAACCCCCAATAAGTCACCCCATTTTAAAAACTGCACCCCTCAAAGTATTCAAAACAGCATTTAGAAAGTTTCTTAACCCTTTAGACATTGTGCAGGAATTAAGGCAAAGTAGAGGTGAAATTTACAAAGTTCATTATTTTTTCCCAGAAATTCATTTTGAATGTTTTACCCAAGAAATGCAACTCAATATTTATTGCCCAGGTTCTGCAGTTTTAGGAAATATCCCACATGTGGCTTTAGTGTGCTACTGGACTGAAGCACCGGCCTCAGAAGCAAAGGAGCACCGGTGGATTTTGGGCCTCCTTTTTATTAGAATATATTTTAGGCACCATGTCAGCTTTGAACAGGTCTAGTGGAACTAAAACAGTGGAAACCCCCCAAGAGTGACCCCATTTGGGAAACTACACCCCTCGAGGAATTTATCTAGGGGTGTAGCAAGCATTTTGACCGGCCATTTTTTTTGCAAAAATTTTTGGAACTAGGCCATGAAAATGAAAATCTACATTTTTTTTCAAATAAAATGTAGGTTTAGCAAATTTTTTTTTTCATTTCCAAAAGAACTAAAGTAGAAAAAGCACCACAACATTTGTAGAGCAATTTCTCCCGAGTAAAACAATACCCCACATGTGGTAATGAATGGATATTTGGACACACGGCAGGGCTTAGAATGGAAAGAGCGCCATATGGCTCTTGGAGCTCAAATTTAGCAGGAATGGTTTGCGGAGGCCATGTCGCATTTGCAAAGCCCCTGAGGGACCAAAACAGTGGAAACCCCAACAAGTGACCCCATTTTGGAAACTACACCCCATGAGGAAATTATCTAGTGGTACAGTGAGCAGTTTGACCCCACAGGTGTCTTACAGAACTTATTGGAAGTAGGCCGTAAAAATGAAAATCTACATTTTTTCAAAGAAAATGTAGGTTTAGGTATTTTTTTTTCATTTCCACAAGGACTGAAGGAGAAAAAGCACCGCAAAATTTGTAAAGCAACTTCTCCCGAGTAAAACAATACCCCACATGTGGTCACAAACATCTGTTTGGACACACGGTAGAGCTCAGAATGGAACTAGCACCATTTGGATTTTGGAATGGTTTCTGGGCGCCATGTTACATTTGCTGAGCCCCTGTAGTACTAGTACAGTGGAAACACCCCAAAATTGACTCCATTTGGGAAACTGCACCCCCTGAGGAATCATCTTTGGGTATAGTGAAAATTTTGATCCCAAAGGTTTTTTGCTGAATTAATTAGAATTAAGGCATGAAAATGAAAAATATATTTTTTTTTCCAACAAGATGTAGTTTTAGATACACATTTTTCATTTTTACAAGGAATAGAGAAGAAAAAGCACCCCAACATTTGTAAAGTAATTTCGCCCGAGTACGGTAACACCCCATATGTGGTTATAATCAGCTGTTTACGTATATGGGAGCATTCAGAAGAAAAGGAGCGGTATTTATCTTTTGGAGCGTAGATTTTTCTGGAATGGTTTGCGGACGCCATGTTGCATTTGCAAAACCCCTGATGTACCAAACAAAAGTGACCCTGTTTTAGAAACTACACCCCTAAAGGCATTTATCAAGGGGTGTAGTGAGAATTTAGAGTCCACAGGTGTTTTTCAGAAATGAATACGCAGTGGATTGTGCAAAGTGAAAATTGCAATTTCTCCACTGATCTGCCCATTCACCGCACAAGATGTTGTGCCCCTAGAGAATCTTACCCCATAAATTGTTAAGCGGGTTCTCCCGGGTATGGTAATGCCTTACTTGTGGCCATAAATTGCTGTTTGGGCACACTCTAGGGCTAAGAAGGGAAAGACCGCCATTTTGAGCATGGATTTTTCTTGGTAGTAGTTCTGTTTGGGGTATTGCTGGTATTTCAGTTTATAATGTGGGGGTACACGTAATCTGTGCGGAGTACATCAGGGCATAAGCGGGTATAATAATGGGGTAAATAATACAATTATCCATAGATGTGTGTTACGATGTGAAGTGATCCGTTATGCACAGGCCGGTGTCACACTGATAAAGTTTTCTTTCTTATCCCCCTTTTGTAACGCTCTGCACCTTTTTGGGGACTCTTTCTCCTTCGTAGTTTGGGAAATATTACTGGGAAAGTTTTGCGCTGGTATAATACGGGCACTCACTTCCAGCGGATGTGCTATGTTCCTTCCCTTTTCTAGTTCCTAAATACTATGGCCCTGAAACTGAAGGAATGTTCCCCTCCAGCCTGCACATTGAGATGTTTTTTCATCACCGCATTACTAGTGCCGTAACTTTTTTTTGTTTTTCAGTTGATTGAGCGGTGTGCGGGCTTGTTTTTTGCGAGACGGGCTGTAGATTTTATTGGTACCATTTTAGAACACATACGACTTTTTGATCACTTTTTATTTCATTTTTTGGTAAAGGAAATTACCAAAAACCAGCAATTCTGGAATAGTTTTTTATTAGTTTTTTTATCGGCATCCACAGTGCGCCCTAAATTACATGTTAGCTTTATTCTGCGGGTCGATACGATTACGGCGATACCAAATTTATATAGTTTTTTTTATGTATTGCAGCTTTTGCACAATAAAATCACTTTTTTTATAAAATCATTTGTTTTCTGTGTCGTCATATTCTAAGACCCATAACTTTTTTATTTTTGCGTGCACAAAGCGGTGTAAGGGATTATTTTTTGCGGGACGGATTGCCGTTCTTTATTAGTACTATTTTGGAGTAAATGTGACTTTTTGATCACTTTTTATAGCATTTTTTTGGAAGGAGATGTGACCTAAAAACAAAGATTCTGGCGTTGTTTTTCATGGTTTTTTTTACGGCGTTCACCGTGTGGGATAAATGACATAATAGTTTTGTAGTTTGGGTCGTTACGGACGCGGCGATACCAATTATGTAGGGGACACTAGGGGACATGAGGGCCTGATGCCCCGATCGCTACTCTAATACACTGCACTACATAGTAGTGCAGTGTATTACCGCTGTCAGTTATTCACTGGCTCCCGTACAAGGCAGATTCGGATGCCATTTTCTGCCACAGCAACCCAGCGATTGCATCACTGGGTTGCTGGTCCGGTGAAAACCTATCAGATGCTGCGCTCTATTGAGCGCAGCATCTGATTGGTTAATCTGCCGGATCGGAGAATAGCTCCGGTCCTGGCAGTTACAGGAGGGTGCCAGCTGTATAATACAGCTGTCACCCCGCGGTGATAGTGCCGGCTCTGCTTCTGAGCCCGCACCATCACTGCGCCGTACATATACGGCGCTTTGCAGGAAGCACCTCCCGACAGCGCCGTACATGTCGGGAAGGGGTTAATGGTGCCATGAAAAACTACAACTCGTTCCACAAAAAAACAAGCCTTCATATGGCTTTATCAACGGAAAAATAAAAAAAATTAGGCCTTTTGGTTTGTGGGGAGGATTTTTTTTTTAATGAAAATGGCTGTGACTTGAAGGGTTTAACATGGACCTCAGTGGTGATCCCCTTATCATTGAAAGAGCATACAGGTTGGGTCCCCCTAGAACTAACAGGGCACACTAGACCTTGCCCTGCTGTCGCAAAATACCTCCATTGGGCAATAAAGGAGAACGTTTTGAGAGTTTACAGACCCAAGATGGAATTGCTGATTAACGGCTCTAAACTCCTGATTTTCCAAGACTACTCCGCTGTGGTTTCACAAAAATATAGAGCCTTTGCACCTGTCTGCCACCTGCTTTATGAAAGGAACACTTCTTTTTAACTTCTGTTCCTAGCCCACTAAATCCCCAATCGCAACATCTGATCTGGAATTTTTTTATTGACTGCCTTTAATCTGCGTGACTCTTGGTGGGTGAAGGATACTGGGGCGGGGGAATATACTTGTCGCTCACAAAACATTCTCGCAAGTAGATTACTTCCTGATCTCTACCCCTTATTTGACTCCCATCACACCTTGCGGATTTGTCTGATTTACCATCTCGGACCATGCCCCGATTATTGTGTCGCTGATTTTATCCTCTGTAATACAAGGACCAAAGTCTGGAAATTTTCTGCCTACTTGCCAGATTTTACTGATTTTTAACAATATCTCCAAGTCCATTGGGGTAATTATCTGGATGATGTTGTCAGTCTGATGACATTCCATTGTTGTGGGCTCCATCAAAGGTTGTAATGAGGGGACATATCTGTTATGTCATGTAGGCGGAAACTGCGGAAAGATCGCATTGATGCCTTCCATAAATCCTTGTTACTGGCCCCATGGACTTATGCCGATGCATCCACCTCAGAAAATCATCATGCTTACCAGACAGCTAAGCATCTCTTTGTTGCCTTTACTCATACGCCTTGGCCAGTGAGAAGTACAGACAATAAATTTTTATCGATTCGGTAATAAAACAGGCAAACTGCTCACCGCACTTACTAAACATCGACATTCTTTTAAACCTATTCTCTCCTTACGTAACCCCTGCACGAAGACTACCTCAATTGATCCCTCTGAGCTAGCACAGATCTTTGTAGACTACTATGAGGACCTCGGAGATATTGACTTCTCTCTGGACACGGTTCATTTGCCCACTTTCTCTCTGGAGCAACAGCTTTTGTTGAACTCTGATATTCGGGAGGAGGAGGTGAGACAAGTGATCTCTTTGGTATCTAATGGGAAAATTCTTGGTCCAGATGGATTCTCAGTGGAGTACTATAAAGTTTTGGCCCCCAGCTTATCCACCTTCTAACCAATCTATATAATGCTGCCTTTATACATGCTGAGCCTGTTCACTGCTTCAGAGTCTAGCACGGTGCATATTCCAAAACTGGATAAAGACCCCCCACTTCATTCCTGTCGCCCGATTTCTCTACTTAAACATGACTATAAGCTATTGGCTAGAATACTCGCTGGTCGGCACCAAAGCTTTCTCCCCAGTACTCACAATTCTATGTGATGACCAGACGGGATCTACTCAGGGCTGAAGCAGTGTGAAAAATATTAGATCGGCTGTTGCTGCTGTAGTTCTGTCTGTTGCTTAGCTGGAAACTATACTAATGGGCCTTGACGCTGAGCAGGCTTTTGATACGGTAGCTTGCCTTTTTTTCTAGACGTAGTCTCATCTAGAGCCAATTTTGGTTGCCTCCGGGTACTGGACGTCCATGCCGGAAGCAGATGGCTCCGGTCCAGAATAGCGGCCGAGCTGGAATACTGCAGCTCTGCTCCTAATCAAGTGAATAGGAGCAGAGCTGGAATTCTGCAGCACGGCCGGTATGCAGTGTATGGAGCTATCTGCTCCCGATTCCGAACTCTGCATACACCGCATAATATCCGGCAGCTGGACCCCCACTGATCATATAATGATGACTTCTCCTGTGGATAGGTCATCAGTTGTCTGTGCCCGGACAACCCCTTTAGCCTCGCTCCTCCGGGAACTACATAGGGTAGGACTATTATCGGGTTATGTGCTTAATTTAGATAAGACGGAAATGCTATTATTGAGAGGCCCCTCTAAACCGTTATGGTTCTCTGCCTTTTCTATTTAGTTGGAATACCTCCGCGCTAAAATACTTGGGTATACAGATATCTAAACACCCAGCTAAATTGTATAAACTTAAAAAATCTCATCACATATCAGAGTTAGCAAAAAGTTATCTACTTGGAAACCTTTTACTCTTTCTTTTTTGGGGAGGGCGGACTTAGATAAGATGGTGACATTTTACCAACGTCCTTACCTTTTACATACGCTCCCGCTTTACTTGACACCTGCAGATGAAAAAAAAGGATTTATTTTCTTTATGGGACCTTCATATGGGGTGGGAAGTGATCTCTTAAAGCTTGTCACATCTTGCAACAACCACAGATCAATGGGGGCATCAACTTTCCTAATATCAAACACTACAATCTGGCAGCATTGTTTCGCCTTGTCATTGATTGGCTTCACGGCACTTCCTGTTATACACCCACTCCTCTTGATTCCAGACTCTTCCCAGGTCGTGCTCTGGTGGGTTTCTTACATCTTCCATATGATAAATTATCATTGGATACGAGAAATAATCCCCTGCTTTTTAATACTTGGAGGGCGTGGCAAAAGATTAGGGGCCAATTCCAATTCTCACCTTTGCCGTCTCTTCACCTACCGTTGATATGCAATAATGAATTCCAGGATGGGAAACCCCATGTTGTATTCCATAAAAGGCATGCACTGGGACTGAGCTCCTTGAAACATTTTGTACATATAGTGGAGAAAAGGATGCTCACACTTGCTGAACTGCGTTCGAAATTTTCAGACCTCCATAAGTTAAAAATTCTATAGTGTCGATTCTCACACTCTAATGGAACGGGAGTAGTACTCCTACACGTTGCAATGCTTTTCCATCTAAAGGTCAGATAACCAGTAACTATCAAATTATTCATCAGCCTCTCGACTATGCCCAGACCCCATTAATGATATGGCAGCTTGTTGACCAGACACTTATCCAGTTATATTGAAGGCATTGGTACAAGCTCATAAATTCCTTTCCTAGGCTAGTTTTTTGGAGTTGAGACTTAAAATAGACCATATATCCTATGTAACCCCACTTGTAGGCCATAGAATATGTTTATACCCCACCTCCCGATGTTTTAAATGTCAGTCCGCAGAGGCTAATCTCTATCACTGTCTCTGGTCCTGCCCTACCATCCAGACTTTTTGGTCTCGTGTTTGCTCTTACACTTCTGAATATCTGCCAAATTACGCTCTTGACATGGTATTGTGGGCGGTCTTTGGTTACTTAGACCCAGATTCCCAAAGATGTTCCCCTGGAGCATACAAATTGCTACACTATGGCAGCTGTGGGATTGAAGGCCATATTAAAAACCTGGCTTTATACTCAGGCTGCTCCCTTTAAATTATTTCTTGACAAACTTTCGTACTTGTTTAAAATGGACTGGATGGAGGAATACCTCCATAAAGAACAACAAGTCAGTTTTTTGCTATGTGGGTAGCATTTAACTCACTACTTGGACAGAATTTTTTGAACACCACAATGTGGTTTATGCTCATGGAAGAAAAAAGGGGGGGGGGGTGGATCCAGCGCTGTGGTAGTTAAAAAGAAATTATTTCTAAGTTTTAATTATATCCATTAAAATTAGGATCAGTTGCAGGGTTATGATGATGTCCTGGAATGCTGGGAGTGTAAAATGAAGTTAGATAGCCTACGCGTTTCGAACGCTGCCTGCGTTCTTATTCGTGGCTTGAGGTATGGTTACTGACTGTGAATGCTGTATTTAAATGTCCCGGGTAACATGTGTTCTTTGTTAATTGCGTTTCAGGAATAATTAGTGGTGGAACGCAAACCGTGGTTCGATGTAAACTACTGACATCCGGTCTCAGAGCTTGGATTGCTACGTGATTGTAAGTATTAATGGTTTATTTGTATTTGAAAGGAACTTCTAATATTGTTGAAGTTATTCTGATAACTAATAAAATTGTTATTTGTTCCAAGTATTAGTTCTTCTCGACACCTAGGATGTCTTTTATCCGGAGATTTGTATTGTCGGCAATGGTTTCTAAATCGCATTGGGTCAGTGTCATGTGTATAGTAACTAAGTGAAAAATGAGAATGAGAAAATTGCTCTTTAATGTATAGAAAAATATAAAGGGAAAGGCTAAAAAGCATGTATACCTGTGGATTTGGGTATGCATTGCTGGTTAAAAGTAAATTAAATTATATGTATAGAATTGTGGTTGTCTTGAGAACTTTTTTAGTTCATTGTAATATTTTATTTATATAAAATAATAGATATTAATAGTTTGTTTCTGTACTTCTGTTATTAACAAGCATATTTCATGTATTGATTATTATATGCAATACTTGCTGGTATTTTATGTATAGTGGCATATTTGTGAATAGCATGTGGGTCATTGTTGAATTCAAGAAAGTGATTCTTTTCCAAGCTCTTGTTCGTGTAGAAATATATTAGAAGTGTGTGGATGCAAAGATTGTGTATTAATATAAGAGCTTGTAGTAGGAATAGAGATAAACATTTGGTTTATAATGGTTGTGTATCTTATTTTAATAATGGAACATGAGCTCCTTTCTTAAATTTAGACCTTCTGGAACTCTGGTTTTTAGGCGGAAGATCCAGTATGCCTCTCTTTGATACATCTTGTGTTTTGTATCTCCTCCTCTTTTGGACTTACGAATTTTCTCAATTGCATAAACTCTGAAGGACTTAGTTGTTCTTTTATGGTGGTGGATGAAATGCCTTGCTACATTCGAAATATTGCTTATTTTAGGATTTCTTATATAACTCAGATGTTCAAGAATGCGGGTTTTCAATTTACGGCTGGTACATCCTACATATTTTAAATTACATTCAATGCATTCTATTATGTAGACTAATTCCGTGTTGCAATTTATGTAGTTTTGTATAGTAAATGTGTCTGAATTATTCGAATTGGAAAAAGTTTTGGAAATATTGGTGTATGAGCATACTTTGCAAGGATGTTGTCCACATTTATAAAAGCCCTTATTTTCTAGCCAAGTTAGTTTTTGATTCTGTAGATTGGAATAGAGATGGGGATAGAATGCTACCAAGGGATGGAGCTTTGCGGGCCACTACTCAAAATCAATACGCAAGGAAGGATGTAAAGTTATCATCTTCCATTAAAATGGGTAGATATTTATTTATAATTTGTTTGATCTGTTGGAATTGATTACTCTGTTGGAGGACTAGAGTGGGCATATCTGACTTCGATTTTTTTACATTTATTGGTCTGATTCAGTAAATTGGCTCTATTTGTTTTCGCAGTGATGTGGTCTGCTCTTTTTAGCGACCATTTGGGGTATACTCTGTTTGATAGCCTTGTTTGTATTTGATTTTTCTCTTTTAAATATTGACTGTGTGAAGTACAGTTTCTCTTGGCACGATACATTTCCCCTACTGGAATAGATTTTATGGTTTGTTTGAGATGGTTGCTGTTTGCATGTAATATTGTATTCCCACTTATTGATTTGCGGTGGGTTTTTGTTTAGATGATTATTCCCATCTTCTCCTTTTAAATCTAAATCTAGAAATGTGATGTTTTTATCATAATGGTGAGTAAATCTGAGGTTGTATACATTGTTTAGAAATTCGATAACTAGAGGAATTGTGTTGGTATCATTTTTCCATATGAATAGAAGGTCATCTATATATCTTCCATACCATTCTATTTGTTCTTCATATGGATTATTGATTGAAAAGATGAAGAATTCCTCCCACCAAGACATAACTAAATTTGCAATTGACGGAGAAAATTTAGCTCCCATTGAGACGCCTGTTCGTTGTAAGTAATAGTTCCCGTCAAATTGAAAATGGTTATGTGACATAAGGAACATTAGTATATCCAGAATGTAGATTTGAAAATCCTGGGTATAAGTACTGTGTGCACTTAAATGATATTTAAGTGCAACTTGGTGCGGTATTGAGGTATAGAGTGAAACTACATCGCACGTTAACCAAGTATGATTTTTGCTCCATTTTTTATGTTGGAAGGCACATAGGACGTCTTGTGTGTCTTTTAGGAAGCCTGGTGACTGTTGGGCAAGTGGTTGTAATAAGGAATCTAACCACTCGGACAATTCAAAGAGACACAAGAGATTACAAAGAAAATGAAATGTATGATTGGAACCGAAGAGAAAAAACCTACAACAGGATTAGACCTATTCTTAAAAACCAGAACCGCTACAAGAAAAACAAAGATTCCTACAATAGAGTCCACTTCAGTTCAACAGAAATAGATTCTACAGATGGCTATTCAGAAGAAGATAATGCCAGATTTCAGCCTAAAAACAACTATAGACATGATCATACATCCAATATGTCAAAAAACGAGGCAGGAGGGGCGGCAGGAAACAGACATGATAGATCAGGATTTAAGCAGTCGCCTCCGATCCCGAAAATTCCATCATTAAATCTGAATGTCGTAAATTTATCCTCTGTTTCTCTCACAGAAGCACAAACTGAAGTATTGTCACTAGGTCTCAATTTTGCTCCGAGCAACAACTTCGACCCATTTCACACTCTATTGGACATCAATAAATTTGTACGGAATCTTACCATTAAACGACATTTTTTCACACCAGAAATAACCAATCACGATCTAACAACTAAGGAAGAATTAACATGCATCACAACCAATTCCATAAATTCTAAAAATGACATCCAGAAAAATAACGAACACGATGTAAGGAAAAATTTCTCCTTTCAAGAACTAAAAACAGTGGTCTGTCTAGAGAGTTTGTGCACAGAAGTACCACTACAAACCACTACTTCAGCAAATAACTTCCTCACAACTAATCCAAGATTCTACCCTGTAACATCTAGAACAGAATCCATGGATCACTTTCAATTGGTAATAGAAAAAGAATTACAGGATCTTGCGGACAATATTAAAGAAACTAAACAGGAGTCGAATCTTCCCATACGTCTAAAAAAAAGCCATCAAAGCATTAAAAGACAACAAAGAAATAAACATAAAAACATCAGACAAAGGAGGAGGGATAGCAGTAATGGATAAAGAAGATTATAGAAAATCAATAATGGACCTACTGTCAGAAAAAAATACATACAAACAATTAGATTTTAATCCAATTGAAAAAAATACAATCTAAAATGAAACTTCTACTGAATGAAGGTCTGATAGGTGGTTTTCTAACTCAAAAACAACTGGACTACATCTACATTGAGAATCCAACGATGCCAATCATACATGCGTTACCCAAGATCCATAAAAACATCATTCCTCCACCTATGCGACCCATAGTATATGGAATAGGGCCCCTTTTAGAAAAATTGTCCGAGTGGTTAGATTCCTTATTACAACCACTTGCCCAACAGTCACCAGGCTTCCTAAAAGACACACAAGACGTCCTATGTGCCTTCCAACATAAAAAATGGAGCAAAAATCATACTTGGTTAACGTGCGATGTAGTTTCACTCTATACCTCAATACCGCACCAAGTTGCACATGATGCACTTAAATATCATTTAAGTGCACACAGTACTTATACCCAGGATTTTCAAATCTACATTCTGGATATACTAATGTTCCTTATGTCACATATCCATTTTCAATTTGACGGGAACTATTACTTACAACGAACAGGCGTCTCAATGGGAGCTAAATTTTCTCCGTCAGTTGCAAATTTAGTTATGTCTTGGTGGGAGGAATTCTTCAACTTTTCAATCCATAATCCATATAAAGAACAAATAGAATGGTATGGAAGATATATAGATGACCTTCTATTCATATGGAAAAATGATACCAACAAAATTCCTCTATTTATCGAATTTCTAAACAACAATGTATACAACCTCAGATTTACTCACCATTATGATAAAAACATCACATTTCTAGATTTAGATTTAAAAGGAGAAGATGGGAATAATCATCGAAACAAAAACCCACCGCAAAACAACAAGTGGGAATACAATATTACATGCAAACAGCAACCATCTCAAACAAACCATAAAATCTATTCCAGTAGGGGAAATGTATCGTGCCAAGAGAAACTGTACTTCACACAGTCAATATTTAAAAGAGAAAAATCAAATACAAACAAGGCTATCAAACAGAGTATACCCCAAATGGTCGCTAAAAAGAGCAGACCACATCACTGCGAAAACAAATAGAGCCAATTTACTGAATCAGACCAATAAATGTAAAAAAATCAAAGTCAGATATGCCCACTCTAGTCCTCCAACAGAGTAATCAATTCCAACAGATCAAACAAATTATAAATAAATATCTACCCATTTTAATGGAAGATGATAACTTTACATCCTTCCTTGCGTATTGATTTTGAGTAGTGGCCCGCAAAGCTCCATCCCTTGGTAGCATTCTATCCCCATCTCTATTCCAATCTACAGAATCAAAAACTACTTGGCTAGAAAATAAGGGCTTTTATAAATGTGGACAACATCCTTGCAAAGAATGCTCATACACCAATATTTCAAAAACTTTTTCCAATTCGAATAATTCAGACACATTTACTATACAAAACTACATAAATTGCAACACGGAATTAGTAGTCTACATAATAGAATGCATTGAATGTAATTTAAAGGAACAGTGTCATCACAAATTATTTTTTTATATGTTAAAGATGTTAGTGCTTTATTAAAAACGTTTATATTCATTTGTGTGTTTGTGTTTTACTTTTTCTTATTTTTACACTTTTTCTTCCCTATGGGGGCTGCCATTTTTTGTTCCATTTCTGTCTGTGTCGATTAACGACACATACAGACATGGAATACGGCAGCCACAGTCCCATAGGGACTGCGAACGGCTCCCGTCCCATTGACTTCCGTGTACGGCGTCTGTGTGGGATCTGCGCATGCGCCGCTCCCACACAGTCCAATTCGAAATTGGCGCCGTCCGGCGCCATTTTCCTGTGGACCGGAAGTCGCGGCCGGACAGTAATATTACTACTTCCGGTCGCGGCTTCCGGATTTGTGCACTTGGACCAGCGGCAGCAAACGGAGCGGACGGGCCGGAGGGAGCCGCGGCGGCAGGAGCAGGTAAGAGATTTCAATGTATGTTCGTGTTTGTGTGTGTTTACTACTGTATGTAAACCTACTACGCTGTGTGTTAGCTCAAAAAATGGCGACACACCGTGTAGGAGGTTACACCGTTCAAACCCCTCGTTTATCCCGGCACTAGCCAGGATAAAGGAGGGGGGGATGCTGAGAGCTCACTAGAGCGAGGGCTTTTAACCCAATGTTGCAATGCTGCAATTTTGGGAAATCGCTCCATCTAGTGACCAAAAATGGGTAGTATTATAAATTAGAAATAATTTATAATATTTCCTGACTCGTGAAAAAAATAAAAAAAATTTGAACAATGTTTAATCACCCACACACTAAATGTTTAATTTTTTTAAAAAAAACATGTTTTTCTGGCAACACCATGCCTTTAAAATATGTAGGATGTACCAGCCGTAAATTGAAAACCCGCATTCTTGAACATCTGAGTTATATAAGAAATCCTAACATAAGCAATATTTCGAATGTAGCAAGGCATTTCATCCACCACCATAAAAGAACAACTAAGTCCTTCAGAGTTTATGCAATTGAGAAAATTCGTAAGTCCAAAAGAGGAGGAGATACAAAACACAAGATGTATCAAAGAGAGGCATACTGGATCTTCCGCCTAAAAACCAGAGTTCCAGAAGGTCTAAATTTAAGAAAGGAGCTCATGTTCCATTATTAAAATAAGATACACAACCATTATAAACCAAATGTTTATCTCTATTCCTACTACAAGCTCTTATATTAATACACAATCTTTGCATCCACACACTTCTAATATATTTCTACACGAACAAGAGCTTGGAAAAGAATCACTTTCTTGAATTCAACAATGACCCACATGCTGGTATTTTATGTATAGTGGCATATTTGTGAATAGCAAGTATTGCATATAATAAATAATCAATACATGAAATATGCTTGTTAATAACAGAAGTACAGAAACAAAAACTATTAATATCTATTATTTTATATAAATAAAATATTACAATGAACTAAAGTTCTCGAGACAACCACAATTCTATACATATAATTTAATTTACTTTTAACCAGCAATGCATACCCAAATCCACAGGTATACATGCTTTTTAGCCTTTCCCTATATATTTTTCTATACATTAAAGAGCAATTTTCTCATTCTCATTTTTCACTTAGTTACTATACACATGACACTGACCCAATGCGATTTAGAAACCATTGCCGACAATACAAATCTCCGGATAAAAGACATCCTAGGTGTCGAGAAGAACTAATACTTGGAACAAATAACAATTCTATTAGTTATCAGAATAACTTCAACAATATTAGAAGTTCCTTTCAAATACAAATAAACCATTAATACTTACAATCACGTAGCAATCCAAGCTCTGAGACCGGATGTCAGTAGTTTACATCGAACCAAGGTTTGCGTTCCACCACTAATTATTCCTGAAACGCAATTAACAAAGAACACATGTTACCCGGGACATTTAAATACAGCATTCACAGTCAGTAACCATACCTCAAGCCATGAATAAGAACGCAGGCAGCGTTCGAAACGCGTAGGCCATCTAACTTCATTTTACACTCCCAGCATTCCAGGACATCATCATAACCCTGCAACTGATCCTAATTTTAATGGATATAATTAAAACTTAGAAATAGTTTCTTTTTAACTACCACAGCGCTGGATCCACCCCCCCTTTTTTCTTCCATGAGCAGTCAGTTAATCGTGTGCCGTCACGAGGACCCGTGCGCAGAGGACCATTCAACACAGGTCCGTCCATAAGGTGAGCTGGAGCCATCTCTTTCTCTTAATGTGGTTTATGGTTAAAATTACGGATTTTCTTTGGTTTTGGTGGGAGTCGTGCACTCAGTTCCTATGTTCTTTTCTCATCTTTGGCGTACTAGAGAGTTGTATCAGAGCATGGATGGTGATGAGCCGTTGGCTGGTCCCCCACTTGCCTCCACTTTCTTGATCTGCCTACATTTAGACTGATGGGTGGAGAATAGTACTAATTTAATGTATATTTTGTAACCTGAGAGGGATCACTGTTTCTCAAGCAAGCTAATTTGTTAATATTTGTTTCCCCCCCTTCTTTCCCTTCTCCGGTGTGAAAGCAAAAATATTTTCCAAAGTGTTTTAGACTTACTGTATATCTTATATACTTATATCCTTATATGCTTGTACAAGTTAGCTATATTAGAAGGTAGGTGCTCTGGGACTTTAAGGAGTAGTGCCGTGTGCAAAACACTACGCAGCAATAATAATAATTAAAATGGAGAATTATAGTGCGTGTGCAAAGCACTACGCAGCAATAATTGGGAAGATGAGGGAACGGCCCCCCTAAGAGCCAATTAAGTTGTGGAACTTTATCTAAACTTTCTGACTCATTTGTTGTTGAAATTTTGTTTTAAATATCCGTGCTGATAAGAATAAAGTAGAAGCATTTTCATACAGTAACGTGTCTGTGTGTTTTTGCTACTCTGAGCTGCTCGTACTCTTAAAATGATTTTTAAAAGCTAATTTGGAGCTGGATGGAACTCAAGGCGTAGTGGCTGTAAATTGCACCCACAGTTTTTGGCGCCCGAACAGGGACTGCGGCACTAGGAGCCAGAGACCACCCGAACCAGGCAGAGGAGACCGGACGGGAACGTGTAGACCAAGAGCTGCAGCATAGTGTAAGAAGATTTGATTCTCACATTTTGCTCTGCATCTCCCAGTCTGCCCCCCCCTATTTTCGGATGACTAAGGCTCCACCTTAGGGAGTAAGGTATGAAGCCGCAGTTCCAGAACCCTGTACTCCCTTAGAAAGTAAGTGCCTGACTTCCATCTCAGTTTGTGTGAAAGAGGAAACTCCTGTTAGAAGTCAGTTTAGTTTGTTATACTTCTAATCTATTTTGTGTGTGTGTGTGTGTGTCGGAAAGTGCTGCTCAAAGAGGAAACTCCTGTTAGAAGTCAGTGTAGTTGTTTGATTTTTAGGGTTGAAAAGATACCCAGTTAGTTTTAGGGTTGAAAAGATACCCCGTTATTTTTAGGGTTGAAAGGATACCCAGTTGATTTTTAGGGTTGAAAGGATACCCAGTTAGTTTTAGGGTTGAAAGATACCCAGTTATTTTTAGGGTTGAAAGGATACCCAGTGAAGATTTTGGGGTGAAAGAGACCCAGAATAGTAGTATTAGACTTTTGGGGTGAAAGAGACCCAGAAGATTTTGGGGTGAAAGAAACCCAGAATAGTAGTATTAGACTTTTGGGGCGAAAGAGACCCAGAAGATATTGTTTGCCGGTAGCTGTAGAAAATAGACAGAAAGGGATTGTCTATCAGTGGCCGAAGATTTTGGGGTGAAAGACCCAGAATAGTAGTATTAGACTTTTGGGGTGAAAGAGACCCAGAAGATTTTGGGGTTGAAAAGAGACCCAGTTTAGTTGTTTGATTTTTAGGGTTAAAAAGAGACCCAGAAGAGTAGTATTAGAAGTTGTCTGCATGAGCGTGTGTGTCTGTTGGACTTGTCTAAATTTCAGTATAAAAATAAAATAAAAGATAAAGAAACCCGAGAGTTTGCTGGTCTGATGGAGAGGTCTGGCTTTGCATCTGTGAATTAAAAAAAACCGCGGTAGGTAAGGAGCTTATTCTTACACCATTCACACATGTATTGCGTAAGCCTCAAAATTGCTGCCACTTTATCCAGCAGTGGTATGAAAGATGAATCCAAAAAGGTATGTTGAAACTTTTTGTGTAATGAAAGGTTGCAGAGGTGCGTACGTGATTTTGAACTGTTGATATGAAATACATGAGAGAATTTTTGCCAGCAATTATATTGTTAACCAGGGAGGAATGCAGTGACGTAGCACATGGTGGAGAGAAGTCGTAACTCACATATGAAGTATTTGAGATGAAAGGATTGTAGTACCAGACGTTATATCCCGGCAGTGAGGGGTTTGTAGATGTTTGAAATGAATGTGACCAACTCCTGTTTGATTCAATGGAGGTTTGTAAAGTATGTGAAGGCAAAATAACACACTGTAAGGAAAAAGATTGTCGAAGAGGCTGGCAGCCGTACGATGGGATGTTTGCATGTGATAAATAGAATGGTTTGTGGAATGTTGAAAAATGGAGTGGAGTGGCCAGGACAAGGCATAAGTTAAAATGACAAAGCAGGTGATTACAGGTGGTGACAAGAGAGTTGATGTGAGAGAGAACAATTTGGAAAAAGGTGTAAATTTTGATAGGAGAAGTGAAGGAAACGGAGCATCTGGGTACATTGCAGTGACTAACGTGGGTCAGAACAGGGGGAGTGTAGTGTAACATGTGTGATGTGATGAGACATCTGTGTGATGTGTGGAGTGTAACATGTGTGATGTATGAGACATCTGTGTGATGTATGATGTGTGTAATGTAACATGTCTGAAGTTTGAAACTAATGGCCACACTATAAAGCAGAACTATATTGTATGTTCTTATCTTGAACAGCAGTAATGTCTAAAATTCCTAGTGTTTTGTGTATGGAGTTAAAAATCCGAATGGAATGTTTCTTATCTTCGCGCAGCGCAGTCGTCTGTAACTACACCAAGCGAGAAAAATATAACAGCCGGCTGGATCTGTCTATAAAAAGATAAAATTTACACTGCAGATTTATGTGTTATAATGTGATAAGATTTAATGTTGGAATGTTTTTGATGTTGATTCAAATTAATTAAAATACAGATATTGTTAGACACGGGGTCTTGATGATGTATGTGCCCCCTCTGTTCCCTATTCTTATGTACAGCTTATTGGTTTGCAGTAATTAATATTACCAGATATATTATTTTCTGTGTTATTGAATAACTAATTACATTTGTCTTGTTTTTGTTTTCACACATGAGGCACGTGCTATGGGGCTGCCTAAATGTTATTTTGGAAAATGTGAGATGTTTTACAGGTAAATGGTTGCAAGTCATTTTAAAGATAAAATGTATTTTTGTCAGGAGAAAGTAATCTTTTTTTTTTTTGTTCCAGGCTGTTGTGTATTACAGGAGGCTAAATTAGTGCCTAATCTCATTATGTTAATATGTAGTTTTGAACCCTGCTACATTACTTTCGCAGAGTCCAAATAGGAGGGAATGTTGAAGGGACTGATCAGGTAGTTTTGTTTTGTGTTTTATTTTGTTTTGAATTAATTAATTTGGTTCTAGGAGATCTACAAAATGTGTATGAGATTCAAGGACCATCCCCCTCCAGCCAATTTACACAGGAGGCAGAGGTGACGTCACTCACAGATGAGTCTTTACAGATTTAGATGGGGAGAAGGAAAAATAAAAATAAAAATTTTTTTTTTGTCAGAACATTGTTTATTTTATGCCAGATTTCAGTAACATATTTTTTGTTTTTGTATTAATCAGGTATTTACAGGACCTGGTGGGTGGGATTTACAAGTGTTCTGGATTATCAGATGAATGTGGAACAATAAAACTCCATCCTTTTGAAATGTTCTATCTATATGTGACATGGGTTTCCAATGTAAATTTGTAATAAAGAGATATTTTATTATACAGTATGTACAGAACAGGATACGAGGCACAAGGTAAATTACCCAGAAACCACTCTCACCTTCTTGTTCATCTCAAGGAACGGAGTTGGAGGTGCTCGCTGAGGCTGTAACCTGGCAGAAGGTAAGACGGCCGACATTTACACTGACTCTAGGTACGCTTTTGGCATCGCCCACAATTATGGGCCCATTGGTAGTAGGAACTTTATTGGATCATCGGGTAAGCCAATTGACAGAGCAAGAGAAAACAGAACTGACAACAAGAGTATGTGCAGCCAGGTATCAGTAAATTGGTTTGTCCCTGGATACAATAATGCCACCACTAGGTTTGTAGCAGCCTGCATGATGTGCGCACGGCATGACATAGGTAAAACAGCAAAGGTACCTGTGAAAAGTGCAGCCCGGCCAGATTACCCGTCCCAGCGACTGCAGAACATACAACTACCCGAGGTAGCAGTGTATGACAATGTGCTCGTGTGTGCAGACCTGTTCTCAGGGAGACCTGAAGCCCGGCCGGTATCTTCCCCACTGCAGACGTTGTGTGTAAGTGACGGGGGAACAGTGTTATCCCAAGTATTGAACCGGTGTTTGTACAATGATAAGATGTCAGTAGTTCTCCAAATGTTGTCCCAAAGTTAGTTTGTTTAATAACTGTATTCAAGAAGTAGAAACTGCGGTTAAGTTTTATGTAAAGTTCTGGACCAGCCTTCGCATTGGACTATTAGAGGCGTCAGATAAAAGGTACAGAAGTGGAATATTCCCATTTGAAAACATTTTTAGTTATCTGTTTTTTGTCGTTGTTATTGTGAAAGGAAAATTCTGTGCAGTGTTTGTGTGTGTGTGTGTGTGTGTGTGTATGTGTATATATATATATATATATATATATATAAAACATGAGTTTGCATGTATCATTTCTAGTTATTGCTCAATGTGAATGTTTGATGTAAAGATGTTAGTTGTTAATGTTTTTCTTCAAATTAATTATTTGATTAAGATCAATTAATGTTTATACAATGAAAAAGTTTGTTCTCCACAGGAAGAGTCCAACTGGGAGCGGAAGGCGTGAGAACCAGATTCTAACAGAATGTGGACGGATAAGGGAACGTGAACCGGTAACACCCAAGGCACTCTTGATGGCTTTTGCATTGATGGTGTATGACCTCACATATGCCCCAAGTCTGCAAGGATCGATTTGGTAAGATCTAATTGGTATGTCCCAGGCTTTACAGCTGTTGCTGCTAAATTCTGTTAGAGCTGTTTCATTTGCCTACAGAACAGTCCTGGTAGACCGGTGCCAACCTTATCATACCCGCCTCCCACAAAGAGAACATACCTTGAGAGGTCTGCATGGGCCTTCCCATGCAATACAAATTAGAGTAAGAAAAATTGGTTTGCGACATTTGTCAGATAAACATGTGGAATCTGTGTATATTTTGGTGAGCTGGAGATGTTCCAGGCAATCAGCTCAGATCAAGGTACAAATCCTGCTGAAAAGAGTGACACCAAGTGCAAATGAAATGTACCCAATAATTACACATCTTCTATGTGCCCTGTCCATTGGAGCAGAGAAGTTTTTCATATATAAAAGGTGTTTGTTTGTTTGATTTAGTTTAAGGGCCTTACATTGTTATTGTATGTACTTAGAACAACTTTTATAGTACGTAGATGTTATCACCAGATTAGTAACAATTGACAAGGGTTGGGGTTCCCCAGCAAGTGCCAGTAAACATGAACGAAAAGATTTTTAATACGATTAACTCCATTACTGAGATGCGGCAAACGCAGCCGGAGCCAGTACAATGCGTTTGTCATGAACCAGGGGCGTAGCTAAAGGCTCATGGGCCCCGATGCAAAAATTCTTACTGGGCCCCCACGCTAACTTCTCATGGCGGACGGTCCGCAGCTTTCAGCTGCATCGCTGGGTCTCCTAAGTGACCCAACAATGCAGCACTAGCAGCCGGGGCGTCACTAAGGCTGGGTTCACACACCCTATTTACGGACGTAATTCGGGTTTTTTAGCATTGAATTACGTCCGAAAATGCGGCTCAAATCGTTGGCAAACATCTGCCCATTCATTTGAATGGGTCTTACGATGTTCTGTGCCGACGGTCATTTTTTTTTACGCGCCACTGTCAAAAGGCGGCGCGTAAAAAAGACGCCCGCGTCAAAGAAAAGCCTGTCACTTCTTCAGACGTAAATGGAGCCGTTTTCCATGGACTCCATAGAAAAACAGCTCCAATTACGTCCGTAATGGACGCAGCGAAAGACGCCTGCACATGCCATTACGGCTGAAATTACGGTGTTCGGTTGTTGGACTTCGGATTCGAAGACTTAAATGACGGCGTTTTTTTTATTCTCAATAAAATGGTTAATGAGGGTTGTTTTTTTATTTCAATAAAATATTTTTTCTATGTGCTTGTACTTTTTAGGCTTTATTATCACCGCCTTAGTAATGGCCGCTGGCTGATTGACAACCTCCATTACTAAGGCGGGGCTTAATGTTAGCCGGTGCAGAGGCCAACACTAACCCCCATTATTACCCCGGTACCCACCGCCACCAGGAGTACTGGGAGGAGCCGGGTACGATCCAGTACCTGACCATCTGTAGTGACGGGCAGGCACCGGGGTGGCCGCAGGCTGGTAGTATTAGGCTGGGGAAGGCCAAAAACAGTGGCCCCTACCACCCTGGTAATGCTGCCTGCTGCTGCTGTGTTGTATCTGGCTGGTTATGAAAATTGGGGGGGACCCCACATCGTTCTTTCCAATAATTATTTTTATTTTTTATTTTTTTTTTAAATGACGTGGGGTCCCCCCCATTTTTCATAACCAGCCAGATACAATAAAGCAGCAGCAGCCTAGCATCACCAGGGTAGGAAGGGCCACTGTTTTTGGCCTTTCCCCTCCTGATAATACCAGCCTGCGGCCACCCCAGTGGCCGACCATCACTACAGATGGTCAGGTACTGGATGGTACCCGGCTCTTCCCAACACCCCTGGTGGCGGTGGATACTGGGGTAATAAAGGGGGTTAGTGTTAGCCTCTGCATCGGCTAACACTAAGCCCCGCCTTAGCAATGGATACTGTCAATCAGCCGGCGGCCATTACTAAGGCGGTAGTAACATAGTTTAAAAAAAAACACAAAGACATAGAAAAAATATTTTATTGAAATAAAAAAAAAACCCACAACCCTCATTAACCATTTTATTGATAATAAAAAAAAAGCTGTCATCGAAGTAGTCCTGGAATCCGCCGTAGTCCAACGACCGAACCTGTAAGAAAACACACAAAAAATGATTAATAACACGTGTGTTAGGCTTAGATACAGGGCCCATGTGTGATACTGTCTGTGGGACCCTGTATCTAAGCCTACCACAACGTAGGCTTAGATACAGGGTCCAGCAGACAGTAATCTTATACAGTATAAGATTACTGTGTGCTGGGGCCCTGTATCTAAACCTACAGTGTGGTAGGCTTATATACAGGGCCCAGCAGACAGGATCACGCATGGGCCATGTATCTAAGCCTACCATGTGATTGGCTTAGATACAGGGCCCATCAGACAGGATCACACATGGGCCATGTATCTAAGCCATGTGATTGGCTTAGATACAGGGCCCAGCAGACAGGATCACGCATGGGCCATGTATCTAAGCCTACCATGTGATTGGCTTAGATACAGGGCCCAGCAGACAGGATCACGCATGGGCCATGTATCTAAGCCTACCATGTGATTGGCTTAGATACAGGGCCCAGCAGACAGGATCACACAATCTGTGATCCTGTCTCATGGGCCCCCTAAGCCTGCTACATCGTAGGCTTAGGGGTTGTGCAGTCCCTAAACATTGATGGCCTATCCTCAGGATAGGCCATCACTAGCTGATGTGTCTCTCGGGACCCGCAAATCAGCTGTTTTGAAGGGGCCGCAGCACTCGTACGAGAGCTGCTTCCCCTTCATTTCACTACTCGCTCACACTGTGAATCGCCGACACCGATTCACAGTGTGACAGGAATGAAGGGGAGCAGCTCTCGTACGAGTGCTGCGGCCCCTTCAAAACAGCAGATTGGCGGGTCCTGGGAGTCGGACCCCGCCAGTCAGGGCTAACCTTACCTTCCTCTTCGGCCGCGGCGGGAGTTCAGTCGTCTCGATGCTGTGCGCGGCGCATAGTGCTGTGACGTCATGCGCTGCGCACAGCGCTTGACGTCAGGACCTCCGCTGCGATCCGGAACCAGGAAGGTAAGTAAAGTATGTTACTATAGTAACAGGGGCCCGCGGCCCGAGTTACTATAGTAACTTTTTATAGATGTGGTGCGGGGGGCCCGTGGGCCCCCCTGGCTTCGGGGCCCGGTCGCAATTGCGACCGCTGCGACCCCTATAGCTACGCCAGTGTCATGAACTGACGGAAGTGTCACAATTCCAAGCAGCCGCCCAGACAAGTAAGAAGACAGCTGAGCGGAGGGTTTGTGGGGTCACAATAACACCCCACTAATCCGCCTACGTGGGATTTCACACCAGGCTCACAGCATGAGGTGTTGTGTATAGCCCGGTGACGTATACTAAGAGAGACTGTGTTTGACAGACGAGAAGGACCAAACCAAGTCCTGATGACATCAGCAAAGATCAAAGTAAAGACCAAAGACCTGAGTGAA
Organism: Rhinoderma darwinii; assembly: GCF_050947455.1. Lineage (NCBI taxonomy): Eukaryota > Metazoa > Chordata > Amphibia > Anura > Rhinodermatidae > Rhinoderma > Rhinoderma darwinii. The sequence continues at coordinate 95,359,108 of NC_134691.1, read as the reverse complement.
TCTGTCAGCAGTATCAAGTGTTTTAATAAGTAAGTGACTAGGAGGGGGTAATCATAAATCCCCCATTGGACACCACTGTGCAGTCTGACTCCACAATTGTGTGGGTTACCCTGAGGCCGGCAGTCAGTGAAGAACAGAAGATAGAAGAGGATGATGATGATGATGTACAAGACTTGTCAATACACTAGTGGGACCCCATACCCAAACTGGACATTGGTGATGGCATCATATAAGTTGTGGCCCTATTGATATATTGTTTGAGTATTATAATCATAATATATAATTTCTGTAATTAAAATATGAGAAAAGGGAGGGTTTGTAAAGGACGGTTTATTTGCTTATATTCTCTGTATGAAATTACATTGTAATTCGGCATCCTGCTTGATAATTCACAAAGATATGTATGATGTGAAAGTGATTATGATAATGTTTAAATGATTTAGTTTTGTGCAGCAGCCATTTTGTCTGGAGTTCCCATCTTGGTTCTTTTGTAGTGAATAAGAAAGTCATTTCTTTTAACACAAGTTATGTTGATTTCATATGTTTTATTTTTTATTTTGGGCTCCCATATGAAGCCTGCAGAGAAGGCACAGGGAGTGAGAAGGGAGAGTGGCAAATATGCTTGTGGGAATGCCGCCACCATCTTACAGAAAATGTTTGTATATAGAGATAAAACCACAGAGTGTATGTATGGTTACGGAGGACCCAACACACTAAAACCTTTTTATTACAGGTACCCTTTTCTGGATGTACATTTAATATTAATTATATAGAATGGAAGAACCAGACTATTGTATTTTCCCCAGATTTGGATGAGATTGTAAGCACAGTATGGGTACCGGACCCATTGCCAACGCCTAATATTAGTCTCCCCTTAGATGAGTTGAACAAAGTTCTAAAAGACGCAGAAGAGGTAAAAGAGATGGTTAGGAGACATAATGTTACACAACAAACAGTCAAAATGAATGCTGTTATAAGTGGGAAAACATTTAGGATCCCAGATTAAGGATGACACGTCTCATCACTGGTATGATATATATGTACTGTACACAGGGTTTTCGCCGACTGCCAGTTCAGTGTTAAGCTATTTATTCCAACCACTAATATGTATTATGATTGTTTTTGTTATTATGACTTGTTTTAATTGTTATGTGTTTTATAAGATACGGAGAGCTCTCACAGCGAGGCCTCTGGAAGTAAGTGACAGGTTCTTGTGAAATTAGAGGCAGGTAAAGATTACCAGACCTATAAAATCACAAAAGGGGGGAAATGTGAAAGCAAAAATATTTTCCAAAGTGTTTTAGACTTACTGTATACCTTATATACTTCTATCCTCATATGCTTGTACAAGTTAGTTATATTAGAAGGTAGGTGCTCTGGGACTTTAAGGAGTAGTGCCGTGTGCAAAGCACTACGCAGCAATAATAATAATTAAAATGGAGAATTATAGTGCGTGTGCAAAACACTACGCAGCATAATAATAAGAATTAAAATGGAGAATCAGTGCTGTGTGCAAAGCACTACGCAGCAATAATTGGGAAGATGAGGGAACGGCCCCCCTAAGAGCCAATTAAGTTGTGGAACTTTATCTAAACTTTCTGACTCATTTGTTGTTGCAATTTTGTTATAAATATCCGTGCTGATAAGAATAAAGTAGAAGCATTTTCATACAGTAACGTGTCTGTGTGTTTTTGCTACTCCGAGCTGCTCGTACTCTTAAAATGATTTTTAAAAGCTAATTTGGAGCTGGATGGAACTCAAGGCGTAGTGGCTGTAAATTGCACCCACACCGGTTATACTTTAGATTATTTTGGTCTGTAACTTAATATCTATTATGCTTATACTAGACGGACTGTGACCTTATATGTTCTTGGGCCCCCTCTTCTTTTTTTTTTCCCTTCCCTTTTTGTCTTCTGTAACCCACATTTGATAAAGCTTAATAAAAGTATTAACAAAAAATATGCCTGATAGGCTTTCGTAGCCGATGGCAAGATGGCGCCGGCTCAGGAGCTGAGCAAGCGTCCTCAGCGCTGGATATCAGCTGTATGTTACAGCTGACAGCCACCTGTAACGGCAGGAACCGTAGCTAGCTCCAAACCTTGCCATTAACCCCTTAGATGCAGTGATCGAAAGCGATCGCTGTAGTTTAGTGGTGGCTAGCAGATCGCCAGCCCTGACATGCAAATGGACTGGCGACTGCTGCTATGGCAACATGAGACCCAATGGACTCTTGCTTTGCCATTATGGAAGCCAATTAGGCCCGCCGCCGAGAGGCGAAGCCTAATCGGCTTGCTATCAGTGAATAACTGACAGATCTAATACATTGCACTACGTAGGTAGTGCAATGTATTAGAAAAAAAATAATCAGACAGTTGGACCTTCAAGTCCCGTAGTGGGGCTTGAAAAAAAAGTGTGAAAAAAAAAAAGTTTGACAACATAATAAAGGTTTCAAGTAATAAAATAAAACCTAATCGCCCTTTTCCCTTATCCAGTCCTTTTTTATTATTGAAAAATAATAATAAACCATACATATTTGGTATCACCGCAACCGTAACGGCCTGAGCTATAAAAATATTATATTTGTTGCACGCGGTGAACAGCGTAAAAAAACGAAAACGTAAAAAACGATATCAGAATTTCTGATTTTTGGTCACTTTGGCCTACAAATATTGGAATAAAAAGTTGCGTGGTATCTTTTTTTTTATTTTTTTTATTTTTTTATTTCAAATTTTTTATTTTCAAGAAAAGAAATGGGGATACAGAAAAAGAAAAATGGGGGTGACATGGGTACAGAAAAAGCCCATGAGAGCTGGACATTTCAACCTATATTCAAACAACAATAAGTAAATATACAATCAAAGTCCTCCCATCATTGCGCGGTCGATATGCTCCAAGCCTTAATATAGCAAGACAAGAATATCAGTATTACACCCTCATCCGCTCCTCCATACCCACATCTCTGACAATTCTTAGTACCGATAGATCCAAGTAGGAAAGTAAACAAAGGGTAGAGAGAGTAGAGGAACAAAGGGGAGAGAGGGGGGGAGGGGAGAGAGAGGGGGGGAGAGGAGGGGTATAGGGAAATCTTAAGAGGGAGAAGGGGAGATATTCTCCCCCCACGTCCCCCCCCCCCCCCCAGCATGTCGCATATCAGAAAGACCTCAAGAGCTCCCTCGATCTCCACTAATCCGTTCACCCATGGCCCTCTTATATCTGTCCGACTTACAGAAGTCAAACCAATAGAACCAAGTTTTCTGAAATTGCGTTGCTCGTTCAGGTGCCGAATGGAGCAACTCCTCCATTCTCCGAATTTCGTGGATGCGCTCCAGCCATTGTCTAGTCACCGGAGGCTCAGAGGATCTCCAACCCACTGGAATTCAAGCCTTAGCTGCATTCAACAAATGTCTCACTAGCATCTTCCTGTAACGCCCCACAGGTATATCGTGGTGATGCAGCAAAATCCAAGCCGGATCATCTCCCAACGAGATTCCTGTGATCTCCAAAATGATTTCTTGAACCTCTGCCCAATAAGTGCGAAGTTTCTCACAACTCCAGAATGTATGTAAAAGTGTTCCCTCTTCTCTGCCGCATCTCCAACATAAGGGAGAAACCTCCGGGAACATTTTATGTAGCACAAGTGGGACTCTGTACCACCCGGATAGTATTTTAAAACTAGTTTCCTGATAGGCATTACTAATCGACGCCTTATGCGTGAGGAGCATGATCTTTTCCCTTTGCTCTTGAGTTAGTGTAATCTGAAGATCTCTTTCCCACTTCGTGATATATGGTGGGATAAAATCCTCAGTAGAAGTGAGCAGCACGCTGTATAGCCTGGACAAGACCCGTCTCATATGCCCTGCTTGAGAACACCAGGTTTCAAAGGGAGTTAGAGCTCGATCATGGGAAGCCGGTGTCGGTAGTCTCGACGAGTAATGAGTCAATTGTAGCACCTGCCACTGGGACGCTTCCGGGAGACCCTCTGGCTGGGAAAGCTCTGTTCCACGTAGCCAAGCACCGCCCCTGTAAAAATGACTTATTCTAAAAAAAACCCTGCTGTGCCCATATCTTAAAAGTCTGATCTGACAGACCCGGGTCAAAATCCGGATTACCCAAAACTGGCGTGAGAGGTGATAGCAGTTTTGATATACCCTCTCTACTTCGTACCTTTCTAAACACCTGTAAAGTTGGATATATGGTAGGGTGATCACTTAGCAACCTCCAATGATTCACAGCCAACCAGGGTAGGCCTTTCAATGGGATGTTTGTAAAACCTTGTTCCACCGCTATCCAATCTTTAAAGGGTTCATGGCGGCACCAATCCACCACTCTGGCCAAATGAATGGCATGATAATATTGCTCCACATCAGGCAGCCCAATCCCCCCATGACGCTTGGCCCGTACCAGGATTTTCCTCTGAAGTCTAGGGTGTTTGTTGGCCCACACAAATGAAGTAAGATATTGGTATACCGTTTTAAAAAAGGAAGAGGGTATCTTAATTGGCAGTTCCTGTAGCGCATATAGGAGCCTAGGTAGGACATTCATCTTAATGATTCCCACTCTTCCAAACCACGAAAAGGTTCCCTTTGTCCACTGGGCCAAATCCCCCTTCAACACCTGCAGGAGCGGTGGAAAATTGAGTTGAAATGTCCGCTCCCCACAACTCGGTAGTCGAATACCCAGATATTTAATCGAGTCACCTGTCCACCTGAAGGGAAAGTTGACACCTAAAACCCTTCCTTGATCCCGTGAAATGTTTACAGTCATCGCCTCCGACTTCTGGAAATTAATTTTAAAATTGGACAATGATCCATATATCCGAAATTCTTTCATAAGGTTTGGCATAGAAATATGGGGAGAGGTTACAAAAAATAGTAGATCATCGGCATATGCGGCCACTTTTACAGATTTATCCCCCATCTTCAAACCTTGTACATTAACATTACCCCTGATCTTGCATAAAAAAGGTTCTAGCGCTAGGGCAAAAAGCAGAGGTGACAATGGGCAGCCCTGCCTCGTACCGTTATGAATCTGAAAAGGAGAAGAATAGGTACCATTTACCCTCACAGAAGCCGAAGGTGAGGAATACAAAGCACCCACCCAAGTTCGCATGTTGGGTCCCAGACCCAGGAATTCCAGAGTTCCAAACAGGAAAGGCCACCCAACTCGATCAAAGGCCTTTTCTGCGTCTGTAGATAAAACAATCGCAGGAGTTTTCTGCAAGTTGGCCCAGTGGAAAAGATTAAGCGCCTTAGTCGTGTTGTCTCTCGCTTCCCTAGTTGGAATGAAACCTGTTTGGTCTCCATGGACTACTGTGGTCATCAATGGGGCCAACCGGTTGGCCAATATTTTGGAAAACAATTTCAGATCCACATTGAGCAAGGATATTGGCCTGTAACTAGTACAAGAGGAGGGGTCTTTTCCTTCTTTTGGAATGACCACTATAGTAGCGTTCAAGGAGTCTGAAGGAACTGAACTGCCCGATGATATGGCGTTGAGAGCCCCCAGAAATCTGTCCGCTAGTTGAGCCATAAACATTTTATAATAGCTCACCGTCAGTCCATCTGGGCCCGGGGCTTTCCCTGGTTTAGTGTCATGCACTGCCCTCGAAAGTTCTTCAAGGGTTATTTGGTGATCTAATGCAGCGCAAGCATCGGAAGGCAGTTGAGGGAGACCCGAGGAAGCTATGTATTCCTGGATAGCTACACTAGTAGGTGGAGAGTGTGGCTCAAGCTGATAAAGAGACAAATCAAACTCCCTAAAGGCGCGTGCAATATCCCCCGCGGAGGTAACCTTCCCACCTGTATTTGAAGTAATCTGAGGAACATATGTGGATGCTCTCTGGGCCCTCAAGGCATTTGCCAGAATCTTCCCTGGCTTATTTCCACACTCATAAAATATTCAACGGCATTTAACCAGAGTGGCTTTAGCTTTTACCTCATAGAGTGACCTGAGCTCTTCTCGAAGGGACTTCAAGATTCCCCTAGTCTCCGGCGTCTGACTCTGTTTGTGTTTGGTCTCCACTTCACAAATCCTAGCTAACAGATCGCTTGTCTTTGCTATTCTCTCTCTCTTGAGCCTCGCCCCTCATTTAATGAAAAAACCTCTTATGTAACATTTGTGAGCTTCCCATAACGTGAGCGGATTTGACACTGAACCATCATTGAGAGCAAAGTACTGCTCCAGCTCACTTCGTATTTCAGCCTGTGCTTCCGGGTGATGAAGCAGAGACTCATTAAGTTTCCAGCGACCATGCGTCTGGGAAGGCGGAGCAAAAGAGTGAGAAAGCGAAATGGGCGAATGATCCTATATAGGGGACGTATGAATGTCCGCCCTCGTCACTCTGTCAAGATGAAAATGGCTTATGAAAAAATAATCTATCCTGGAGAACATATCGTGAGTTGCCGAGTAATAAGAATAATCGCGAGATCCCGGGTACAGAGTCCTCCATACGTCCACCAACTGATGATCATGAATCGTTTTTTTGATTTAACAGAGCTGCGAGAAAGGAAGATGCGACGCTCCTCTGGAAACATCTAACTGTGGCTCCAATGCTACGTTGAAGTCTCCTCCAACTACAATGAGGCCCTCCCCAAAAGACTGAAGCTGTTCCATATAGGCAGCAATAGCACCTGATTGTCCTGAGTTTGGTATATATAGATTAGCCAATGTGACCTTCTGTGAAAAGAGCGTGCCCTTGACTATTATAAATCTACCCTGGGGGTCTGCTAGAGAATCAGTGAAGACCCATGGTACATTTTGTGCTATAAGAATGCTTACTCCTCTAGACCTAGAATCCTCTGAGCAACCATGATAGCAATATGGGAAGCGTCTATTGGAGAGTTTGGGTACCTTATCCTTTCTGAAGTGCGTCTCCTGAAGGAATGCCACCTGAGTTTCAAGTCTCCATAGCTCCGCGAGGGCCACTGAGCGCTTCTCGGGAGTTCTCAATCCCCTGACATTATAGGAGAGGAGCTTTACATCAGTATTCATGGTCGTCGAGTGCTGCGAGGGAAGAAAGAGAGGGGAAAACGGGAAAGAAAGCTAAGGGAAAGAAGGAGGGAAATAAGAATAATCAAAAAGATAGAGAAAAGTAGTAAATACTCTAAGGAAGTCCAAAGGATTCAAAGCGGCTCGACCGGCGAGACTCTTCGAGGGATATACCTAAGGAGAGAGTAAGTAAGGTATCTAAGGAAGTGGAGACCACCTCCCGTGTATTTTGCAGAAAGTACAACCAGCAACAAACAAAAACCCCCCTAGGAGGTCAACCTTAATTCAACTAACTAACACCTGTAAGTGAAGCCGTGGCGAGATTCTATGTCAACAGATGCATAATCTGCCCCATATAATAAATCCCCTATGAGGGTAAACGACATTCAAGAAATGGCCCCCGTCATTTCCGGACATGCGATGAGAACTGGTCAGTAAACCCACAGTGCCCTTTCTTCCCCCAGAAGCCCCCTGCCCCTCCAACCGTCTCCACTAGCCTCCACACTCCCCAAACACCCACAGTCGTCTGCTCGCCCGCAGCGGAAAGGCAGGTCCTAAGTTCCTCCCCAGTCCGTCTCTCGCATCCCCCAGCCTGCACATCATTGTCTAGATACCGTAAATGTGACCCGAGCCCTCTTAGCCATAACCCCTGTGTCCCCGTCAAGCTGCCAGAGACAGTCTGTGATATGCCTGTCGTCACCTCCGCAATATCGAGGATATAAAACTTTGTACTGAGATATTCATGATCCCTGCTCCATATGCACGTATTGAAATATCTTACCGCTCTATCCCTTCATAAAAGCAGGTATAAACATTCTTGTAAGATGAAGCCAGTTTAAGTTATGATCTACGGGCAATCAATCCCCCTTCAACCCTCGAAAGATCCACCCCTCATTACCTCCTGAAATATAACTGGTATTCACTCAAGAGCAATTCTCAGGAACGACTCCAGTAGCCACTTAACAATACCAGTGCTACATTACACTTCTGTTCAGCTTCTTGCTGGAACTACATATATAACCTGCTCAGGACTTTTTATATCAAAGATCTGTATAACAACCATCTGCAATACATGTTTACATATGTTTCGGAGCCATCGAAAGACCTGACCACCCGCCCCAAATAACACTTGCTATTAATGTTGAGTCCCATTTATGGTTGGAGCTGCCTCGCCGGTCTGATGCGCTGCGGTCTGGGTTGAGGTGGATCCATCTGGCGGTTTCTTCCGCGACGAGCTGGCCGGTAATCAAGGGATGCAGAAATCCAGTCTGGGATGATGCTTGGTGGAACATCCAGAAAAACAAAAAGCGCGGGCAAATCTTGCGGGGAGTGAATGGTAAACATCGAGCCCTGCTTTCTGACAATAAGGTGAAACGGAAATCCCCACATATATGTCGCTTCAGCCTCTCTGATTATGTCCAGCAATGGACGCAGGACACGTCTCATATGCAATGTACGAGCCGATAAATCAGGCAGAATGTGAATCTCAGCACCTCGGAATTTCACATGACCCAAGTTGCGCATTAAGGTGTCTTTAACGGTAAAGTAATGGATTCTGCAGACAATATCTCGAGGTCTCCCCGGGTCTTGTGACCTCGGCCCCAATGCTCTGTGTACTCTGTCCAGTTCAATATGATTGTCCGGAGGTTCCCCCAAAATGCCATTAAACATTTCCATCACCAAGGCCCGGATATTATTTCCCTCTTTCTCTTCAGGCAATCCCCTGATACGCACATTGTTGCGCCTGTTCCTATTCTCTAAATCGTCATGTTCCAAGGCCATAGATTGCATTAGCGACTGTTGAGACCGAATTTGATTCTCCAGCCTATCTAATCTATCTCAATGTGAAGTTGTCTGCTGTTCAATGGCCGATACCCGTGAGCACATTTGTTCCACTGTGCGATTCACCTCTTCCAGACAAGTACATTGCATTTTTTCCATCCTGCTTAACATATTGTCAAAAAAGCTCTGGGATGGTAAATGCTTAAGGGCCTCAGATAGTCAATGGCGTCTCAGATAGAAGCGGGGAGACAGGGCTAGATGACCATGCGGCATCAACAGGGGAGCTCTCTGCTTCTTGTCTACTGGCTGGGGTGTCCAGGGGGGGCCGCAATGGAGTAGACGCACCTGTAGTAGTACCGGGACGGTGCTGTGGGATCACTGCGGGCCGTTGTGGAGTCACGCTGTGGGCAGCGGTCGCCATGATGGATTCCTCCTGCTTCTGTGAAGTGCGTGGCCTCAAGAAACGGGACAACGAGGATGTCGGCGTAATCTTCTCCGGAGGCTTGAGGTTCTTCCCCCGGGGCATACCTCAGTGTATCGGGGTTTTGTGAACCGCTGGTGTAGCTAATGTCACGATTTTAGTCACGGTCGGCGGGAGCTCCCTAGAACACGTCTTTCTTCCTCACATGCCGAGACCACGCCCCAAAGTTGCGTGTATCTAATCATGGTACCTATGAAAACTATAGCTCGTCTTGCAAAAAACAAGCCCGTCGACAAAAAAGTTGAAACTTTATTGTTCTCACAACTTAGCGACAGAAAAAATACATTATTTTTACAAAAGTAATTTTATTGTGCAAAACGTTGTATAACATAAAAAGTGCTATAAATTAGCATGCGCCGTTCCCACACACACGGCGTACACCAAAGTGGATGGAACGGGCCCCGTTCGCAGTCCCTATGGGACTGGAGCTGCCGTATTCCATGTCTGTATGTGTCGTTAATCGACACATACAGAAATGGAAAAAAAAATGGCAGCCAACATAGGGAAGAAAAAGTGTAAAAATAGAAAAAAGTAACACACAAACACACAAATAAATATAAACGTTTTTAATAAAACCCTAACATAAAACTGATATAAAATTTTTTTTTGGGGTGACACTGTTCCTTTAATAAATGCCTTGAGGGATGTAGTTTCCAAAATGGGGCCACTTCTCAGGGGTTTCTTTTATAATTTCAGATCAGAGCCCTGCAATTGTGAACCAATACTTTTTGTAAATCGCCAAATTAGGCCTCAATTTTTACATGGTCCTCTTTTACTCCTGAGCTCTGTCAAATGTCCAGGCAAAAGATTAGGGTCACATGTAGGGTGTTTCTAAAACCGGGGGAAACAGCATAATAATTAGAGAGTTGTCTTGTTATGGTGGCACAAGCTGGGCACCACATATTGTCATATCTATGGAGAAAATCCCATTTTCACTCTGCAACGTCGAGTGCACACTAATTTCTACAAAACACCTGCGGGGTTAACATTCTCACTACACCCCTAGGTGAATGCATTGAGGGGTGTAGTTTCCAAAATGGGGTCACTACTGGGGGATTTCCACAGTTGTGGTCCCTCTGGCGCCCAGAAACCAATCCAGCAAAATCTGCACTCCAAAAAGCCAAATGCCACTCCTTCCCTTCTGAGCCCTACTGTGTGTCCAAACAGCAGTTTATAACCACATATGAGGTATTGCCGTACTCTGGAGAAACTGCTTTACAAATGTTGGGGTTCTTCTTTTTTTCCTTTATTTGTTGAGAAAAATAAAATTTTTGAGCTAAAGCTACGTCTTATTGAAGAAAAGGGATTGGTTTTATTTCACTGCCCAATTCTAATAAATTCTACAAAACACGTGTGGGGTCAAAATGCTCACTACAGCAGTAGATTAATTCCTCAAGGGGTGTAGTTTCCTAAATGGAGTCACCTTTTGGGCGTTTTCATTGTTTTGGTCCCTCAGGGGCTTTGCAAATGTGATATGGCCTCCGCAAACCATTCCTGCTAAATTTGAGCTCCAAAAGCCAATGTCACGACGTGGGGTGTGGACCCACTGGGCCGTACCGCGTAGCGGGGTAGCTGCTGGCCAACAAGGTACAAAACAATGTCTATAGTTCTGAACGGGTACCTGAGGCAATGTAGACGGTAGCGGGAACACGACTTGACTTTCACAGCAGGTGACGCCGCGGATGCAGCGGGAAGGCATAACTTGACTTTCACTTGTTGATACGGTAGCACGGGATACAGGGTACAGGCAGCAGGAACGGGTAACACTGGGAACTGGAAAACACTGGGAGACCTTTAGCAAGACAAACTTAGGTATACAACAACGCTCAGGCAAGGAACCAGTGGGCAGAGCCCCTAATTATAGTCCAGCAGCCATTTGGGCTGATAATTGATGGGTGACAGCTGGACGTGTACTGGCCCTTTAAGGCCGTGCGCACACCTTGCGGGAATCAGTCCGAGGACCCGGAAGACTGTGCCGGCGTCGCTCTGGAGGGAGCTGAGGCCGTGAAGAGGGATGTCCGTGGCCGGGATCGTCAAGAGGTAAGTCAGGACGACGACCCCCGGCCATAGACGTTCCAGCCAAATGGCGCTCTTTCCCTTCTAAGTCCTGCCGTGTGTCCAAACAGCCGTTTATGACCATATGTGGGGTATGTTTTTTACTCGGGAGAAATTGCTTTACAAATTTTGTGGTGCTTTTTCTCCTTTAGTCAACAAGGCCCATCTAGCCTGTCTGGGATTAAGTCTTTTGGCAGATTCTAAATAAGTCAGATTGTTATGGTCAGTCAGTGCAGTAATTTGATGTCTGGCGCCCTCTAGAAAGTGACGCCACTCTGCAGACGCCCACTAAATAGCAAGAAGCTCACGATTACCTATATCATAGTTCTTTTCAGTGGAAGAAATGTTAGAAAATATAGCACAGGGGTGTAAGTTGGTTAATGCAGAAGACCCTTGAGAGGACAGAGCCCCCACACCTATTTCTTAAGCATCGACCTCAACAATAGAGATTAGACAGGTCAGGTTGAACATGTACAGGTGCTTTCATAAGACATTGTTTTAAGCTTTAAATTGCGGAGACTGCTGTTGCTTTCCAATTTACAAGATCAGAACCCACTTTAGTAAGATCTGTCAGAGGTTTAGAAATGGAGGAAAAATTATAAATACATTTTCGGTAATAATTTGCAAAACCCAAGAACCTCTTTAGTGCCTTTTAATGAAGTGGGTTGAACCCGAACAAGAATTACTTGAACCTTAGCGGAGTCCATACGAAAATCATTAAGAGACAGCACAAACCCCAAGAAATTAACTTCCTGAACTCGGAAAATACATTTTTCAAATTCGCATAAAGAAAATTTTCCCTCAGTACTTGAAGGACGGACTTTAAATGTTGGACATGAGAGGACCAATCGGAAGAAAACACAAAAATATCATCCAGATACACAACCACAAAATGTTTAAAAAAATGTCTGAAAATGTCATTAAACAGGTTTTGAAAAACTGCAGGAGCATTACTTAAAGGAACAGTGTCATCACAATTTTTTTTTTAATATGTTAAAGATGTTAGTGCTTTATTAAAAACGTTTGGATTAATTTGTGTGTTTGTGTGTTACTTTTTCTTATTTTTACACTTTTTCTTCCCTATGGGGGCTGCCATTTTTTTTTCCATTTCTGTATGTGTCAATTAACGACACATACAGACATGGAATACGGCAGCCACAGTCCCATAGGGACTGCGAACGGGTCCCGTCCCATCCACTTCTGTGTACGCCGTCTGTGTGGGAACGGCGCATGCGCCGCTCCCACACAGTCCAATTTGAAATGCGCGCCGTCCGGCGCCATTTTCCTGTGGACCGGAAGTCGCGGCCGGACAGTAAGATTACTACTTCCGGTCGCGGCTTCCGGACTTGTGCACTTGGACCAGCGGCAGCAGACGGAGCGGACGGGCCGGAGGGAGCCGCGGCGGCAGGAGCAGGTAAGAGATTTCTATGTATGTTCGTGTTTGTGTGTGTTTACTACTGTATGTAAACATACTACACTGTGTGTTAGCTCAAAAAATGGCGACACACAGTGTAGGAGGTTAGACCGTTCAATCCCCTCATTTATCCCGGCACTAGCCAGGATAAAGGAGGGGGGGATTCTCAGAGCTCACTAGAGCGAGTGCTTTTTTCCAAATTTTGCAGCAAAAAGCAATGTGGTTGCTTTACCACATGCAATGCTGCAATTTTGGGAATAGCTCCATCTAGTGACCAGTGCTTGGAAATATTATAAATTGAATCCAATTTATAATATTTCCTGACTCGTGGAAAAAATAAAAAAAATTAGAACAATGTTTAATCACCTACACACTAATTGTTTAACTAAAAAAAATAATACATGTTTTGCTGGCAACACATTCCCTTTAACCCCTTAAGGACGCAGCCTAGTTTGGGCCTTAAGGCTCAGAGCCCATTTTTCAAATCTGACATATTTCACTTTATGTGGTAATAACGTCGGAATGCTTAAACCTATCCAAGCGATTCTGAGATTGTTTTCTCGTGACACTTTGGGCTTCATGTTCGTGGTAAAATTTGGTCGATATATTCAGTCTTTATTTGTGAAAAATTGCAAAATTTAGAGAAAATTTACAAAAAATAGCATTTTTCAGAATTTAAATGCATCTGCTTGAAAAACAGACGGTTATACCACCCAAAATAGTTACTAGTTCACATTTCCCATATGTCTACTTTAGATTGGCATCGTTTTTTGAACATTATTTTATTTTTCTTGGACGTTACAAGGTTTAGAACATAAACAGCAATTTCTCATATTCTTAAGAAAATTTCAAAAGCCTTTTTTTGAAGGTGCCAGTTCAGTTCTGAAGTGGATTTGAGGGGCCTATGTATTAGAAACCCCCATAAAACACCCCATTTTAAAAACTAGACCCCTCAAAGTATTCAAAACAGCATATAGAAAGTTTTTTAACCCTTCAGGCATTTCACAGGAATTAAAGCAAATTGGAAATGAAATTTGCAAATTTCATTTTTTCTGCTGAATTTCAATTTTATTCAATTTTTTTTTAGTAACAGAGAAGGTTTTACCAGAGAAACACTACTAAATATGTATTGTCCAGATTCTGCAGTTTTTAGAAATGTCCCACATGTGGCCCTACTGCGCTCGTGGACTAAAACACAAGCCCTAGAAGCAAAGAAGCACCTAGTGCATTTTGAGGCCTCTTTTTTATTAGAATATATTTTAGGCAGCATGCCAGGTTTGAAGAGGCGTTGAGGTATCAAAACAATGGAAACCCACCAGAAGTGACCCCATTTTGGAAATTACACCCCTCAAGGAATTCATTTATGGTTTTTGTTATCATTTTGACCGCACAGTTTTTTCACAGCACCTATTTGAATTGGGCTGTGAAATGAAAAAAATGATATTTTTTTCCAATAAAATTTCATTTTTGATCAAATTTTCTTATTTTCACAGGGAACAACATACCCCATTTTGTTGCCCAATTTGTCCTTAGTGCGGCAATACCCCATTTGTGGTGATAAACTGCCGTTTGGGCCCATGGGAGGGCTCAGAAGGAAAGGAGCGCTATGTGTTTGTTGGAGTCCAGATTTTGCAGGATTGGTTTTCGGGTGCCATGTCGCATTTGCAGAGCCCCAGAGGTATCAAAGCAATGGAAACCCACCAGAAGTGACCCCATTTTGGAAACTACACCCCTCAAGGAATTCATTTATGGTTTTTGTTATCATTTTGACCGCACAGGTTTTTCACAGCACCTATTTGAATTGGGCTGTGAAATGAAAAAAATTATATTTTTTCCAATAAGATGTCATTTTTGATCAAAATTTCTTATTTTCACAGGGAACAACATACCCCATTTTGTTGCCCAATTTGTCCTTAGTGCGGCAATACCCCATTTGTGGTGATAAACTGCCGTTTGGGCCCATGGGAGGGCTCAGACGGAAAGGAGCGCTATGTGTTTGTTGGAGTCCAGATTTTGCAGGATTGGTTTTCGGGTGCCATGTTGCATTTGCAGAGCCCCAGAGGTATCAAAGCAATGGAAACCCACCAGAAGTGACCCCATTTTGGAAACTACACCCCTCAAGGAATTCATTTATGGTTTTTGTTATCATTTTGACCGCACAGTTTTTTCACAGCACCTATTTGAATTGGGCTGTGAAATGAAAAAAATGATATTTTTTCCAATAAGATGTCATTTTTGATCAAAATTTCTTATTTTCACAAGGAACAACATACCCCATTTTGTTGCCCAATTTGTCCTTAGTGCGGCAATACCCCATTTGTGGTGATAAACTGCCCTTTGGGCCCATGGGAGGGCTCAGAAGGAAAGGACCACCATTTGGCCTACTGGAGCTTTTCTGGTGCTAAGTCATGTGTGCAGAAGCCCCTGAGGTACCAGTACAGTTGAAACCCCCGAGAAGTGACCCCATTTTAAAAACTACACCCCTTAAGACATTCATCTAGAGGTGTAGTGAGCATTTTGACCCCACAGGTACTGTGTAAAAGATAATGCGCAGCAGATGGTGCAGTGTGAGATTTGCAATTTTATATATGTATATGCCATTTCAGTGTCCAATATAGTGTGCCCAGCATGCGCCACCGGAGATATACACCCCTTAAATTGTAATGTGGGTTCTCCTGGGTACGACAATACCCTACATGTGGCTGTTATCAGCTGCCTGGGCATACGGCAGGGCTCAGAAGGGAAAGATGAGGGGGGTAAGCTGTGCGGAGTGCATCAGGGTAAATTAAAAATCAAGGGATGTATGATACATTTTAAAACAATCTTTTATACAGAGCCCTGGTTTTTCGGGACACGTGTCACATTGGTATATTGTGTTCTTCCTTATCCCCCTCTTATAGCAGACTCTGCACCTCTTTTGACTCTTTCCCTTTCCACCGGTTTGGGGACCTTCTCCTGGAAAGTGTTGCCCTGGTACGATGCGTGTGGCCTCGCTTCCAGAAGTACTGGGTGCCCCCCCTTCCTGGTCCCTAAAGATTAGATCTTGAAATTCCAGGAAAGTTCCCCTCTGGCCTGCACATCGACGTAGCACATACGCATTGTACAAAGCCATCTGTATGATGTGCCCGGCCAGCTTCTTATACCACACCGCATGGCGCTGTAGGGCTTCAGGACTTGATTTGACAAGTCCATCCCTCCCATGTACCTATTGTAGTCCAGGATGCAGTCTGGTTTGGGGGTGGCCTTTCCTTCATATATCCTAAACCTGTAGGTATACCCTGATGCACTCTCGCACAGCTTATACATCTTCACGCCATACCTTGCCCTCTTACCTGGCAGGTACTGGCGGAATTGAACCCTCCCTTTAAAATGTACCAGGGACTCATCAATAGAAAAACACTTCTCGGGGGTGTATGCTTGGGAAAACCGGGCACTGGAACGGTCTAATAGGGGTCTCCGTTTATACAAACGGTCAAAACTGGGGTCATCTCGGAGTGGGCACGGCTCATTATCAGTATAATGTAAGAAGCGAAGTATTGCCTCATTTATTTATTTTTTTAGGTTCCAGTTCATTTCTGAAGTTGCTTTGAGGGGCCCATATATTAGAAACCCCTATCAAACACCCCATTTTAGAAACTAGACCCCTCAAAGTATTCACAACAGCATTTAGAAAGTTTATGAACCCTTTAGGTGTTTCACAGGAATTTAGAGCAAAGTAGAGGTGAAATTTACTCTTTTTATACCATTTTTTTTATAACACAAAAGGATTTATCAGAGAAACACAAATTAATACGTATTGCCCAGATTCTGCAGTTTAGAGAAATATCCCACATGTGGCCCTCGGGCGGTAATGACTGAAGCACCGGCCTCCGAAGCAAAGGAGCACCTAGTGGATTTTGAGCCCTCCTTTTTATTAGGCACCATGTCCGGTTTGAAGAGGTCTTGTGGTGCCAAAACATTGGAAACCCCCCAAAAGTGACCCCAATTTGGAAACTAGACCCCTTGAGGAATCCATTGTAGTTTTCTTGGGGTGCATGCGGCTTTTTGATCAGTTTTTATTCTATTTTTAGGTGGCGTGGTGACTAATAAACAGCAATTCTACTATTGTTTTTGTATACTTTTTTTTTTACAGCGTTCACCGTGCGCTATAAATGACATATTCACTTTATTCTGCGGGGCGATACGATTACGTCGATACCAGATGTTTATAGTTTTTTTTTATGTCTTATGGCGTTTGCACAATAAAATACGTTTTGTAAACAATCATTCACTTTTTGTGTTACCTTATTCTAAGAGCCATAACGTTTTTATTTTTCAATCAATAAAGCCGTGCGAGGACTTATTTTTTGCGTAACGAACTGTGTTTTCCATCAGTAGCATTTTTAGGTACATGCGACTTTTTGATCTCTTTTTATTCCATTTTTTGGGAGGTGAAGTGACCAAACAATTGTGATTGTGGTACGGTTTATTAATATTTTTTTTTACGGCGTTCACCGTGCGGGATAAATAACAAAATAATTTTGTAGTTCAGGCCGTTACGGACGCGGCGATACCAATTATGTATAGTTTATTTGTTTGTTTATATATTTTTATTAATAATAAAGGACTGATAAGGGAAAAAGTGGGACTTTTACTTTTATTACTTTTAAAACTTTTATTTTCTTATTTTTACACATCTTTTTTTAACTTTTTTTTAACTTTATTACTTTGTCCCACTAGGGGACTTGAGGGCAGGAGGCCCTGATCGCTATTCTAATACACTGCACTACATGCGTAGTGCAGTGTATTAGAACTGTCAGCTACTCACTGACAGCAAGCATAGTGGGTCCTGACGTTGTCAGGACCCACTAGGCTTCCGTCTATGGCATAGCCGGACGCCATTGTTTGGTGTCCGGTTGCCATAGTCACCATCGCCGGCCGCTATCGCGTAGCAGGCCGGCGATGGCAGCTTAACCCCTAAAAAGCCGCGATCTCTATAGAACGCGGCTTTTAAGGGGTTAATCAGCGGGGACACAGCGATCGGTCCCCGCTGTAGGAGCTGTGACAGCTGCTGAACAAGACAGCAGCGTCACAGCTCCTGTATGTGTCGGGAGGACGGCCGAAACGGCCGTTACTCCCGAGACGTACTATTACGGCATGGAGCGCGAACGATACAGCTGCCATGACGTAATAGTACGTCAAGGAGCGGGAAGGGGTTAAACCAAAAGGCATGACCAAATACCCATAATGACCTCCAGGAGTATTAAACGCTGTCTTCCACTCATTCCCTTTACGGATATGAACCAAATTGTAGGCCCGCATAAATCTAGTTTAGGGAATCACTTGGCTCCTGAGATCTGATTAAACAGGTCCGGGATGGGTGGAAGAGGATATTGATTATTAACAATAATCTTATTCAATTCACGATAGTCGATGCAGGGTCCTAAACTGCCATTTATTTTTTTCAACAAAGAAAAACCCAGCTCCCACTGGAGAAGTAGATGGACGAATATGCCCCTTACTGTCTTTTATATGATTTTTCATGGCCTGTCTTTCCGGAGCAGAAAGATTATAAATCCACCCCAGTTTAGCATTAGGGAGGAGTATGATAGCACAGTCGTACGGTCTATCAGGAGGGAGAGATTCAGAAGCAACTTCAGAAAAGACATCCTCATAATCTTGAATATACTCAGGCAATGATGGTGTCATGCAAGCGATTTTAGTAGTGGACAAAGACATGCAAGAATCATAACATTTAGAATTCCAATTAACTAAATCTGCTTTCACCGCATTAATAAATGGATTATGTGTCTGCAACCATGGGATACCCAATACTATTTTGGAGGGCAAATTTTCTAAAATAAAGAAAGAAATTTGTTCAGTATGCAAAGTACCCACTTTCAATGTAACAGGCAGAGTAGAGAACATGACTGACCCCTGAGCGAGAGGAGTATTATCAATAGCAGAAACCTTGACTAGGGTACACAACTGAACAAGCGGGATAGTCAATTTTTAGCCACCTGAAAATCTAAGAAATTTGCTTCAGAATCACAACCCACATAGCTTGTCCAGAAACACAAACATTATCAAAACCGAAATCAACAGGCAAAAGGTTTTTGTTTGAAAATGTGGGAAAAACCTGACTGCCCAGATGGCATTCCCCGGGAACATCTAGTTTCTGCAGTTTTCCGTAGCTGGGCGTTCTAAGTGTTTTGGAACAGTTCTTGAGTGTATGGCCAGTGCCCCCACAATAAAAACACAGCCCCTTGCGTTTTAAAAAAAAGTCTCCATTCCTGACACAACATAGTGGAGCCCAACTGCATGGGTTCTAGTGCATCATAAGAAAGGCTCTTAGTGCAGGGAAGGGAAGCAGCCATAATGATTTTTATTCTTTCGCTCACATAGTCGTCGGTCCAGACGTACCACCAGGGTCATAGTTTCCTCTAGAGTAAGGGGTGAAGGATAATTAATTAAGAGTTCCTTTAAGTTTTCCGAAAGGCCTCAGAGGAATTGGCAACGGAGCGCAGTGTCATTCCACTGAGAAGAAATGGACCCATAGACCATCGTCTGAACTCTGAACAATAATCCTCGACTGGTCATAATCCCTGTTGGAGAGATAACATGTTGGCCTCTGCTACTGCAGTGACGTCTGGTTCTCCATAAATTAACCCCAGTGCTGCAAAAAAGGATTCCATAAAAATAAGTCCAAGGGCATCAGGTCCCAATGAAAAGGCCCAGGTGTAAGGATCACCCTGCAAGAGCGAAACAACGATACCCACTCGCTGCTGCTCAGCTCCAGAGGAGATAGGTCTCAGACGAAAATATAATTTACAACTGTCCCGAAAATTAGCAAAAGATTTACGATCTCGAGAGAAACGATCAGGTAAGTTCACTTTCGGCTCCACAGGAGATGCCGCTGAAGCAAGTGCTCGGGCCTGCGCAGTTTCCTGCTCTTGAACCTTTACAGACATTCTGTCACGACAGGGGTGTGGACCCACTGGGCAGTACCACCGTAGCGGTATAGCAGCTGGCCAAACAGGGTACAAAGTCAATGTCTATAGTTTGGATAAGGTACCTGTGGCAATTCAGACAGTAGCGATGGTTAGGCTCGGATGCAACTCTGGTAGCAGTCAGACAACTGGTGTGGTGAAACACAGCGGGTGTAGTAGGCCACACAACACGACTCCAACACTGTACAGCACAGGAACATGGTAACACGGGATACAGGTAGCAGGAACGGGAACACTGGAACTGGAAAACAGTCAAGGGACCATTTGCAAAGACAGACACGGGTAGATACAAACAACGCTCAGGCAATGCAGGAATGGGCACGGCCCTTATTATAGTCCTGGGTGATCTCGGAGAAATCCGCTCAATCTCAAACGTGTGCACTCGGCTCCTTACGGCTGGACTGAGCTCACAAGCGCACCCTAGTGGTCACTGCGGAAGAGGACGGCCGCAGGTGCTGACCTCTCTGGAGAGAAAGGCATCGGCAGGATGGGAGAAGTTTGTGGTCAGCGACCACGGACGTTACAGTATCCCCCTCTTACGCCCCTTCCTCTTAGGACCAGAAAGAGAGAGAAACTTCTTAATGAGGGTAGGAGCATTGAGATTCTCTTCTAGCTCCCAGGACCTCTCTTCTGGACCAAACCCCCTCCAATCTACTAAATAAAAGGTTATTGCTCTTACTTTTTTGTTGTCCAGTATCTCCTTAACCTCAAGTATCTCGGCAGAACCGCTGGGGGCAACTGCAGGGCTAAGAGTCTTAGAGTAGCAGTTCAGGACCACAGGTTTCAGAAGAGAAACGTGAAAGGAGTTGGGGATCCAGAGGGTAGCTGGCAACCGAAACTTTTAAGAGACCGGGTTGATCCGCTGCAGGATCTCAAAGGGTCCAAGGAACCTTGGAGCGAATTTGCATGATGACACTCTCAGTTGTATATTTCTTGAGGACAGCCAGACCTTAGTACCCGGAAGAAACTGAGGCGGCTCTCTTCTCCTCGTATCTGCCTTTCGCTTCATGCGGTCGACTGCCTGCAGAATAGAGGACCGGGTTTGCTGCCAGATCCGTAAAAAGTCCCGGAATGCAGAGTCAGCTGCAGGCACCTGGGAGGAAGCAGACCCAGAGAGAGAAATACGTGGATGTTGGCCGTAGACTATGAAGAATGGTGTGGAGGCGGTGGACTTACTTCTGTGGTTGTTAAAGGAGAACTCTGCCCAAGGAAGAAGCTGCACCCAGTCATCATGCTGCCTGGAGATGAAGTGTCATAAGTAGTTCTCAATGATCTGATTGATCCTCTCAACTTGGCCATTGGACTGGGGGTGGTAGGCTGAGGAAAAGTCCTACTTTACACCGTGTTCCAAATTATTATTCACATTGGATTTAAGTGTCATAAACATTTAATTATTAGTTCTTCAATTAAACTCATGGATGGTATTGTGTATTAGGGCTCTTTGGATCATTGTAATCAATCTCAGACCCCTGTGATAATTAGTTTGAAAGGTGTGCCCAATCAAAGGAAAACTACTTAAAGGAACAGTGTCACCAAAATTTTTTTTTTCATGTCAGTTTTATGTTAGTGTTTTATTAAAAACGTTTTTATTTATTTATTTGTGTGTTTGTGTGTTACTTTTTTCTATTTTTTCACTTTTTCCTCCCTATGGGGCTGCCATTTTTTTTTCCATTTCTGTATGTGTCGATTAACGACACATACAGACATGGAATACGGCAGCCACAGTCCCATAGGGACTGCGAACGGGGCCCGTCCCATCCACTTCTGTGTACGCCGTCTGTGTGGGAACGGCGCATGCGCTGCTCCCACACAGTCCAATTTGAAATGCGCGCCGTCCGGCACCATTTTCCTGTGGACCGGAAGTCGCGGGCGGACAGTAAGATTACTACTTCCGGTCGCGGCTTCCGGACTTGTGCACTTGGACCAGCAGCAGACGGAGCGGACGGGCCGGAGGGAGCCGCGGCGGCAGGAGCAGGTAAGAGATTTCTATATATGTTCGTGTTTGTGTGTGTTTACTACTGTATGTAAACCTACTACACTGTGTGTTAGCTCAAAAAATGGCGACACACAGTGTAGGAGGTTAGACCATTCAATCCCCTCGTTTATCCCGGCACTAGTCAGTATAAAGGAGGGGGGGGATTCTCAGACCTCACTAGAGCGAGTGCTTTTTTCCCAATTTTGCAGAAAAAAGCAATGTGGTTGCTTTACCACATGCAATGCTGCAATTTTGGGAATAGCTCCATCTAGTGACCAGCACTGGGAAATATTATAAATTAGAATCTAATTTATAATATTTCCTGACTCGTGAAAAAAAATAAAAAAAATTTGAACAATGTTTAATCACCTACACACTAAATGTTTAACTAAAAAAAAAAATACATGTTTTGCTGGCAACAAATTCCCTTTAAGAAGGACGTTCCACATTATTAAGCAGGCCACAGGTTTCAAGCAATATGGGAAAGAAAAAGGATCTCTCTGCTGCCGTAAAGCGTGAAATAGTGCAATACCTTGGACAAGGTATGAAAACATTGCGTATTTCAAGAAAACGTAAGCGTGATCATCGTACTGTGAAAAGATTTGTGGCTGATTCAGAGCACAGACGGGTTCGTTCAGATAAAGGCATAATGAAGAAGGTTTCTGCCAGACAAATTAATAGGATTAGGAGAGCAGCTGCTAAAATGCCATTGCAAAGCAGCAAACAGGTATTTGAAGCCGCTGGTGCCTCTGGAGTACCGCAAACCTCAAGGTGTAGGATCCTCCAGAGGTTTGCAAGTGTGCATAAAGCTATTATTCGGCCACCCCTAAACAATGCTCACAAGCAGAAACGGTTGCAGTGGGCTCAGAAATACATGAAGACTAATTTTCAAACCATGTTGTTTACTGATGAGTGCCGTGCAACCCTGGATGGTCCAGATGGATGGAGTAGTGGATGGTTGGTGAATGGCCACCATGTCCCAACAAGGCTGCGACGTCAGCAAGGAGGTGGCGGAGTCATGTTTTGGGCTGGAATCATGGGGAGAGAGCTGGTAGGCCCCTTTAGGGTCCCTGACGGTGTGAAAATGACCTCGGCAAAGTACGTAGAGTTTATGACTGACCAATTTCTTCCGTGGTACAAAAAGAAGAACTGTGCCTTCTGTAGCAAAATTATCTTCATGCATGACAATGCACCATCTCATGCTGCAAAGAATACCTCTGTGTCATTGGCTGCTATGGGCATAAAAGGAGAGAAACTCATGGTGTGACCCCCATGTTCCGCTGACCTCAATCCTATTGAGAACCTTTGGAGCATCCTCAAGCAAAATATCTATGAGGGTGGGAGGCAGTTCACATCAAAACAGAAGCTCTGGGAGGCTATTCTGACATCCTGCAAAGATATTCAAGCAGAAACTGTCCAAATACTCACAAATTCATTGGATGCAAGAATTGTGAAGGTGATATCAAAGAATGGGTCCTATGTTAATATGTAACTTGGCCTGTTAAGTTTTTTTTGATTGAAAGAGCTTTTGATTTCTGTAAATATGACCTCCTGATGCTGCAAATTCAACAAATTACCATTTTAGTTCTCTTTACAACCTTTAAAATGTTTTGATCTCTGTTGTGCATAATAATTTGAAACAGTGCATTTTGAGTTTTTTACTTCTAAAAAAAATCTGTTATCATTAGGAGATTTGTTCAATAAAATTCGCATTATACTCCAACGGTTGATGGCTTGAAGATTATACTGACTGTCATTTGCATCGACTATTTAGGAAAATCAGCGAAAAATAACATTTGCATAATAATTTGGAACGCGGTGTAGATAGATAGAAATCTATATATACAGAGAATGTTTTACAGTGTAACACTTTTATACCTATTTGGTCAGCTGCAATCCCGCTACGCGGAACGGCCCAGTGGGTCCACACCCCGCATCGTGACAGTATGCTCAGGCCATAGACCCCGCTGGTCAATTTAAGGGCATGCCACCCTACCAAGCCATGCAGGCGGACCTGCAGGATCTCCGAGCAAGACAGGATCAACTTCTTGTGGCAGTGGACTCCATGGCGCAGCAGCTAGAGGCACTAGCTGCTTCCCTTCCTGCCTCTATGCAAGCTCCTCCGACTGACCCTCCTGCTACACCTCCTGGCGGTTCCGGTTCGGATCCTTGGTTTTCGCTGCCATTACCTTCTCGGTTCCATGGAGACAAAAGTACATGCAGGGGATTTCTGAACCAATGCTATATCCATTTTACTCTGCACGCCCGAGCGTTTCCGTCGGATGGAACCAAGATCGCCTTCATCGTGTCTCTACTTGCTGGCAAGGCCCTGGCTTGGACGAACCCAATCTGGGAACGTCAGGGACCTGAGACTCAAGACTTGCAGGGGTTCGTGCGGTTGTTCCGTACTGTTCTTCAGGGGCCAGGAAAAGTCTCATCGGCAGCCACTGCTATCTTCAACCTTCGCCAAGAGGACACCTCCGTGTGCGAATACACCATTCAGTTCCGGAAACCTAGCAGGAGAGCTGTCCTGGAACAATGAGGCCTTGGTAGCATCCTTCTGGCATAGTCTATCGCCCAAGATCAATGACGAACTTGCTGCCCGAGATCTACCAACTGCCTTTGACGACCTGATTCTGCTGGCTACTCGGGTGGATATAAGGCTCAGGGAGAGATCTCATGAGGTTCGACAGGAGAGACGGCTTCCTAGATTGGCGCCCAACTTCCAGAAACCCCTCTTGCCGTCCTCTACTGCCTTGCCCGAGGTTCAGATGCTGGTGGATTGCCTAAAGTTGTCTGCACAAGAGAAACAGCGCAGGCGCACCTCTGGACTCTGTCTATATTGCGGCCTCGGTGGCCATGTCGTGCGTTTGTGTCCACAAAAGCCAAAAAACCCCAACGCCTGGGTTTAGTTGGAGAGACAGCCCTGGGCGCTACTTCATTTAATCGTGAACTCTCCTCCAAACTGTTTATTCCCGTGACCATCATTGCTGGTGAGAAGCCCCATCTGGTCTCTGCCTACCTGGACTCTGGTTCTGCAGCTAATTTCATCTGTCAAGATCTTGTGGATCTTCTCCAGTTTCCCACTGTCCTGCTGGAAAGGCTGTTGATCGTTGCCTTGGTAGATGGACTGCCATTGCCTGACCCAGTTTTGTCTGTGACCAAGCCATTGAGACTTCAAGTGGGAGCTCTTCATTCTGAGCTCATCTCCCTGTTTGTCCTGCCCAAGGCCGTCAACCCCGTGCTGCTGGGTTTGCCTTGGCTCCGTTTGCACGCCCAGTTCAGGATTGGAACTCTGGAGAGGTTCTCCAGTGGGGTCCCAAGAGTCTCGACCGCTGTCTGGGTCATATCCATCCACCGCAGTCTTCTCCGCTTCGGTCATTGGCAGGCTTGCCTTCTTGTTTCTCTATGTTCTCTGATGTCTTCAATAAGAGGGAAGCAGAGACCTTGTTGCCACATCGAGCATATGATTGTCCGATCGACTTGGTTCCTGATTCATCTCCTCCTCGCGGTAGAGTATACCCTCTCTCCCTGCCAGAGACTCAGTCTATGTCGACCTACATTAAGGAGAATCTGGAGAGGGACTTCATTCGTAAATCCTCATCCCCGGCTGGAGCTGGGTTTTTCTTTGTGAAGAAGGATGGATCCCTCCGACCCTGCATTGACTACCGAGGCCTCAATCGGATCATGGTGAAGAACAGGTACCCATTGCCTTTGATTTCAGGACTGTTTGATCGCATACGGGGAGCAAAATTTTTTTCTAAACTGGACGTGCGGGGGGCCTACAACCTGATTCGGATTCGTCAGGGTGACGAGTGGAAGACCTCATTTAATACACGTGATGGGCACTATGAATACCTTGTTATGTCCTTCGGCCTGTGTAACACCCACGCAGTGTTTCAAGAATTTGTCAATTACAGTTTTCGTGATCTCCTCTATATCTGTGTTGTGGTGTATCTCGATGACATTTCGATTTTTTTTTTCCCCCAGATCCAGTAACTCATCAGAGTCATGTCCACCAGGTGTTGCTTCATTTAAGGGAGATGCATCTTTATGCCAAGCTGGAGAAGTGCATGTTTGAAAAAAGATCTCTTCCCTTCCTGGGCGATATCATCTCCAATCAGGGCCTCAAGATGGACCCTGAGAAGGTAAAGGCTGTCCTGGAGTGGCCATGCCCCCAAGGCTTAAGGGCCATATAACGCTTCCTGGGATTCGCCAACTTCTACTGGCTGTTCATCCCCAACTTCTCATCATTGACAGCCCCCATCTCTTCCCTCACAAAAAAGGGTATGAATGCCAAGGTGTGGACTCCGGAGGCAGAAGCCGCATTTGAGACCTTAAAAAAAAAAGCCTTCATGTCAGCCTCTATTCTTCACCACCCTGATGTATCCCTACAATTTTCATTAGAGGTGGACGCTTCCTCTGTTGGTGCAGTTGCACTGTTGTTCCAGAGAGGTTCTATAGGCAAGACTGTGGTATGTGGCTACTATTCCAAACTGTTTTCTTCCGCAGAGCGCAACTACTCGATTGGGGATCGGGAGTTACTGGCCATCAAGCTGGCTCTGCAGGAGTGGAGACATCTACTGGAGGGCGCAGTCCATCCTATCCTGGTCTTCATGGATCACAAGAATCTGACCTATCTACAGACGGCGCAGCGGATGAATCCTCATCAAGCCAGGTGGTCGTTGTTCTTTGCTCGGTTCCGGTTTGAACTCCACTACCGCCCTGCCGACAAAAACTTGAGGGCTGATGCCTTGTCTAGGTCCTTTGAGACAGACGACACCCAGGAGTCTCCACAGAGTATTATTGATCCTTCCTGCATCTTCTCTGTGAACCCTCTGCATGTTAGAGACATTCCTCCAGGAAGAACTTTTGTACGTCTGGCAGACAGAGGAAAAATCCTTTGCTGGGGTCACAGTTCCAAGCTGGCAGGTCACGCGGGTACTCGTAAGACCCAAGACCTAATCGCCCGTCAGTTCTGGTGGCCCACGCTGCCCAAAGACGTCATAGACTTTGTCTCCTCATGTACGGTATGCACAGCAAATAAAGTTGACCACTCCAGATCAGCTGGTCTGCTCCAACCACTGCCTGTGCCCCTTGCTCCCTAGCAGCATTTTGCAAAGGACTTTGTCACGGATCTCCCTCTCTCTGCGGGTTGCAGTGTGATCTGGTTGGTGGCGGATCGATTCTCAAAAATGGCCCATTTTGTTCCTCTGACTTGCCTGCCTTCTGCTGCTCGACTGACCAACCTCTTCCTACAACACATCTTCCGTCTGCACGGCTTGCCTCTGCATTATGTCTCCGTTTGAGAGGTCCAGTTCACCTCGAAGTTTTGGAGAGCACTCTGCGGCCTCCTCGGTGTAAAGTTGGACTTCTCCTCGGCTTATCATCCTTAGACCAATGGGCAAGTCGAGAGGATTAACGGAATTATGGAGAACGATCTACGTCACTTTGTTTCCAGATGACTGGGTGCAGCTGCTCCCGTGGGCAGAATTCTCCTATAATAACCATACTAGTGAGTCCACCACCTCCAGCCTGTTCTTCATAGTCTACGGCCAACATCCTCGAATATCTCTTCCTGTCTCTACTATGTCCCAGGTGCTTGCAGCTGGCTCGACCTTCAGGGACTTTCTGCAAATATGGCAACATGCCCGATCTTCAATTCTGCTTGCAGTTGACCGCATGAAGAAAAAAGCAGATACTAGAAGATGGGATCCTCCTCAGTTTCTTCCAGGTACGAAGGTCTGGTTGTTCTCAAAGAATAGCCGGCTGAGGGTGCCATCCTGCAAATTTGCTCCCAGGCTCCTCGGACCCTTCGAGATCCTGCTACAAATTACCCTCAAGATCCCTAACTCCTTCCATGTCTCCTTGCTGAAGCCCGTGGTCCTGAACCGCTACTCTAGGACTCCTAGTTCCGCAGTGGCTCCTGGCGGCTCATCAGGGACTTTCGAGGTAATGGAGATTCTAGCCACCAAGAAGATGGGAGGAAGGATGTTTTATTTGGTGGATTGGAGGGGATTCGGTCCAGAAGAGAGGTCTTGGGAGCCAGAGGAGAACATTGATGCCCCTGTCCTCATGAGGAAGTTTCTCTCCCGCTCTTGCCCAAAGAAGAGGAGGCGTAAGAGGGGGGATACTGTAACGTCTATGGCCGCGGTCCGTCATTCTCAGCTGCTGTGCTGAGTCGTCCCCCTGTGAGGCACCATCACTCACTCCCGGGTATCGAGACTGTCTCCCAGAGGGTGCGCGCGCGCTCGTGCCCGCTCTTAAAGGGCCAGCGCGCGCACATGAAAATCATCATCATTAACTCACATGATTTCCGGGACTATAAGAAGGCCACCGCCCTTCTGATCCTCATCTAAGTGTTGTTGTTTCCCTAAGTGTGTCTTGCAAAAGGTCTCCTAAGTGTCTTCCAGTTCCCAATGTTCCCCATACCTGTATCCCGTGCTATCGAGTACTATCCTGGTCTACTGCCGTGCCGAGCTTTTGTCGGGTTGTGCTGCATTTCACTCCTGTTCTGCTACTCCACGCCTGACGTCTACCTGCCGCCTGGTCCCAGCCGAGCCTGCCTTGCTACTGTCTACATTGCCTCAG
Source organism: Rhinoderma darwinii (assembly GCF_050947455.1). Taxonomy (NCBI): domain Eukaryota; kingdom Metazoa; phylum Chordata; class Amphibia; order Anura; family Rhinodermatidae; genus Rhinoderma; species Rhinoderma darwinii. The sequence continues at coordinate 95,330,834 of NC_134691.1, read as the reverse complement.
GTACCCTTTCTGGACTATAGACTCTGTACCATACCTGTTTGACCAGCTGTCATCCCGCTACGCGGTACGGCCCAGTGGGTCCACACCCCGCATTGTGACACATATCTTAGACGAGATATCGGCATTTAGAGTCGGCCAATTTTTGGCGGTGGCCAGCATAAGAAGAGGTACAAACGAGAGTGCCAGATTGTTGCCATAAAGGGGCAAAATATTTGCAGACCGTTATTTATGGGAAGAGGAGTTTAGGAGAGGGGATAATGGCAATGAACTTTTGACAGGAGCGGCCAGCGAGGGGTAAGTAGAGTTTAATAGATGAAATGCTGGTGACAGGTTCCCTTTAAACATACTAAATACAATATAAAAAAACTTGAAATTATTGGCGTTTTTTTTACAAGAAAAAACTATTTAAAGATAATAGAATAGAAGAAAGTGTGTAGGAAGGAGGCCTAAAGGGGGTTTGTGATCTCATTTGAATGGAGCTGTACTGCAGTTCTCTGTAGAGCAGGTGGCCGAGAGCACCATTGTGCAGGGATAAACTGAACGGTCTACAGCGCTAAACCAGCACTATGGCCCCTTCATTCTGAGGATGGGTGGGGGTGCTGGCAGTTAGACCCCCACTGATCAGAAAGAGATGGCATCAGTGGCGGATTAAGTAGACCATAGGCCCTGGGCTGTTACCCATAGTTGGGCCCCCCTTCTCCACCGCCGCCCTGTAACTATTGTTAACACAAATGGGTGTTACTACTCCCCTTGTCAAAAGGCTGTGTCCCCACATACTGACAGTCTCCAACCATCGCTGACAGTATCGCGCCGTGTAGGGACACATTCTCCTGACAAGGGGAATAGTAACACTTATTTGTCTATTAGTCCTGGACTTTGTGAAATACAAGGATTTCCTATAATAAACATGTCAGTAGAGATGACAGATTGTCTATAAATCTAGTGACTCACAGGTGACGAGGTAGTTTTTTTCCTCTTCTCCATCCAGTCCAGACTTCATGACGACTTTTCCCGGCCATGACCCATTTCTGCAGAATTTGCCACTCAGATGTCTTTGGCTCCTCACTTTTCCAACATTTCCACACCTATAAACAAAGATAATATTATCATGGTGCCACACACTGTGCCCCTAAATATAATAGCACCAAACACTGCGCCCCTGAATAAAATAGTACAAACACTGTGCCCCTAAATATTATAGCACCATAGACTGCGCCCCTGAATATAATTGTGTCAAACACTGTAGATAGCACCACACACAGCCCCCTGTAAATAGCGCTACACAGTCCTCCCCCTCTGTAAATAGCGTCACAAAGCCCTCCCCCTCTTGTATATAGTGCTACACAGCAATCCCCCTTAGATATAGTGATACACAGCGCTCCCTTCTATAATGGTGCTATACAACAATCCCCCCTTGTATATTGTGCTACACAGTGTCTCCCCCCTTGGACCTGCAGCTCTTGTAATTGCTCAGTATAATGTCCCCCGTAGCTGCCCCCATAGTATATTGCCACCCATAGCTGCCTCCACAGTATAATGCCCTTTATAGCTGCGACACAGTATAATGCCTCCATAGCTGCGACACAGTATAATATCCCCATAGCTGCGACACAGTATAATGCCTCCATAGCTGTGACACAGTATAATATCCCCATAGCTGCGATACAGTATAATGCCTCCATAGCTGCGACACAGTATAATATCCCCATAGCTGTGACACAGTATAATGCCTCCATAGCTGCTACACAGTATAATGCCTCCATAGCTGTGACACAGTATAATGCCCCCATAGCTGCGACACAGTATAATGCCTCCATAGCTGCGACACAGTATAATGCCTCCATAGCTGCGACACAGTATAATGCCTCCATAGCTGCAACACAGTATAATATCCCCATAGCTGCGACACAGTATAATGCCTCCATAGCTGCAATACAGTATAATATCCCCATAGCTGTGACACAGTATAATGCCTCCATAGCTGCGACAAACTATAATGCCTCCATAGCTGCGACACAGTATAATGCCCCCATAGCTGTGACACAGTATAATGCCCCATAGCTGCGACAAAGTATAATGCCTCCATAGCTGCAACACAGTATAATGCCTCCATAGCTGCAACACAGTATAATGCCTCCATAGCTGCAACACAGTATAATGCCTCCATAGCTGCAACACAGTATAATGCCTCCATAGCTGTGACACAGTATAATGCCTCCATAGCTGTGACACAGTATAATGCCTCCATAGCTGTGACACAGTATAATGCCTCCATAGCTGTGACACAGTATAATGCCTCCATAGCTGCTACACAGTATAATGCCTCCATAGCTGCTACACAGTATAATGCCTCCATAACCGCAACACAGTATAATGCCTCCATAGCTGTGACACCGTATAATGCCTCCATAGATGTGACACAGTAAAATGCCCCATAGAGGTGACACAGTATAATGCCCCATAGCTGTGACACAGTATAATGCCCCATAGAGGTGACACAGTCTAATGCCCCATAGCTGACACAGTATAATGCCCCATAGCTGACACAGTGTAATGCCCCATAGCCGACACAGTATAATGCCCCCATAGCCGACACAGTATAATGCCCCCATAGCCGACACAGTATAATGCCCCCATAGCTGTGACACAGTATAATGCCCCCATAGCTGCAACACAGTATAATATCCCCATAGCTGCGACACAGTATAATGCCTACATAGCTGCAACACAGTATAATATCCCCATAGCTGTGACACAGTATAATGCCTCCATAGCTGCGACACAGTATAATATCCCCATAGCTGTGACACAGTATAATGCCTCCATAGCTGTGACACAGTATAATGCCTCCATAGCTGCGACACAGTATAATGCCCCCATAGCTGTGACACAGTATAATGCCCCATAGCTGCAACACAGTATAATGCCTCCATAGCTGCAACACAGTATAAGGGTATGTTCACACGGCCTATTTACGGACATAATTCGGGCGTTTTTGCCCCGAATTACGTCTGAAAATAGCGCCTCAATAGCGCTGACAAACATCTGCCCATTGAAAGCAATGGGCAGACGTTTGTCTGTTCACACGAGGCGTAAATTTACGCGCCGCTGTCAAATGACGGCGCGTAAATAGACGCACGCGTCAAAGAAGTGACCTGTCACTTCTTTGGCCGTAATTGGAGCCGTTATTCATTGACTCCAATGAATAGCAGCGCTAATTACGGCCGTAATTGACGCGGTGTTCAAGCGCCTGCACATGCCGGTACGGCTGAAATTACGGGGATGTTTTCAGGCTGAAACATCCCCGTAATTTCAGCCGTAACGGACGCCCTCGTGTGAACATACCCTAATGCCTCCATAGCTGCAACACAGTATAATGCCTCCATAGCTGCAACACCGTATAATGCCTCCATAGCTGTGACACAGTATAATGCCTCCATAGCTGTGACACAGTATAATGCCTCCATAGCTGTGACACAGTATAATGCCTCCATAGCTGTGACACAGTATAATGCCTCCATAGCTGTGACACAGTATAATGCCTCCATAGCTGTGACACAGTATAATGCCTCCATAGCTGCTACACAGTATAATGCCTCCATAGCTGCTACACAGTATAATGCCTCCATAACCGCAACACAGTATAATGCCTCCATAGCTGTGACACAGTATAATGCCTCCATAGGTGTGACACAGTAAAATGCCCCATAGCTGTGACACAGTATAATGCCCCATAGAGGTGACACAGTATAATGCCCCATAGCTGACACAGTATAATGCCCCATAGCTGACACAGTGTAATGCCCCATAGCCGACACAGTATAATGCCCCCATAGCTGTGACACAGTATAAGGGTATGTTCACACGGCCTATTTACGGACGTAAATCGGGCGTTTTTGCCCCGAATTACGCCCGAAAATAGCGCCTCAATAGCGCTGACAAACATCTGCCCATTGAAAGCAATGGGCAGACGTTTGTCTGTTCACACGAGGCGTATATTTACGCGCCGCTGTCAAATGACGGCGCGTAAATAGACGCCCGCGTAGAAGAAGTGACCTGTCACTTCTTTGGCCGTAATTGGAGCCGCTATTCATTGACTCCAATGAATAGCAGCGCTAATTACGGCCGTAATTGACGCGGCGTTCAAGCGCCTGCACATGCCGTTACGGCTGAAATTACGGGGATGTTTTCAGGCTGAAACATTCCCGTAATTTCAGCCGTTACGGACCCCCGCCGTGTGAACATACCCTTATACCCCATAGCTGACACAGCATAATGCCCCATAGCTGACACAGTATAATGCCCCATAGCTGACACAGCATAATGCCCCATAGCTGACACAGTATAATGCCCCATAGCTGACACAGTATAATGCCCCATAGCTGACACAGTATAATGCCCCATAGCTGACACAGTATAATGCCCCATCGCTGACACAGTATAATGCCCCATCGCTGACACAGTATAATGCCCCATATGTACGTACCTAATAAAAAAGAAAACATAATTACTTACCTATCCCGGTTCCCACGACGGTGGGGGATGCTTCTCCTCCTCTGCACTGTGCTGTGAGTGACTCAGTGCAGACAGGTGCGATGACGTCACTACATCGCGCCTGCCTGCACCGAGCCGCTCACGGCAGAGTGAATGCTGGGGCGAGGCTCCAGCATTCAACCCAACTGAATCTGCGTCCTGCGGACGCAGATTCAGTTGGAAGCGGGCAGCGCTGCATAGTTTTTGAAGTTTGTGTGCGGTTCGGGCAGCGATGGGCACCCTGGCAGCCTCGGGCCCCGATGGGCCCCCTGGCAGCCTCGGGCCCCGGGGGACTGCCCGAACCGCCCATATTATAATCCGCCATTGGATGGCATGTCCTAGCAATATTCCTTTACTTTAAGATGTGAAAACCCTTTTAAAGGAGTTATCCAAAGATTAACATTTATCAGCTATCCACAGGATAGATGGTAAATGTATACTCGTTTGGACCCCCAACAATCTCACTAGAACATGAATATCAAAACCCCCATTTCTCCTCACTGCGTGATTGCAGTTAGGAGCTTGAATGAAGTGGAGGGCAAGCGCCCTGCCGCTCCGTTCAATGTCTATGAGCTGACGGAAACAGCAGAGTGCTGTCCTCTGGGATCCCCAGAAATCACACATTTATGTAAATGTTAATCTTGGAACATCCTCTTCAAGGCCAGGATCACAAACACTTTTTTTTTTTAGCTAAACAGTTTTTTGAGCCAAACTCAGGAGTGGACACAAATGAGAGGAGATGAATCTCTTCTGGCTTTGGCTCAAAAAATGAGCCAAATACTGCATGAAAACTGTGTGTGTGATCCTGGCTTATGTCTGATTTATATCACTTCTCGGTAGCCAATCTTGTTATCTCAAGATTTTGCACTGAAAAAAATGCTGATGAGAAGATGGGATATGTTCTATTAGGACATATAGATGCCACTTGGGACCCCCCCCCCCCCTTCTGTTAGGAAGCGCAGAGAGCCGATTGCAAGGAGCGGCACTCACTCTGGCAGACACAACCCAGCTATGTAGTACATGGCCGGCATGTGATGTTACATTCCTTTATTCATACTTCCTTGCCCATTACGGTCACATTGATGGTGTTTCCAGTAATAGGACAGCTTTTCACCTTGACAGCTATTGGTTTAATGCAAATACCATGAAATAAACTTTTGATTTGAAATATTACAAAGGACTTGAACATTATTTATATAAACAGTTACATATTTGAAGAGTTATTTTGTAATGTATGGATAACACAGCAAACTATTCTCTACTACAAACTAGAAATTCTGCATTCCACCTCTACTGATGACTTTTTTTTCCAAATTTTTTATTTTCTTCAAGTTATACAAAGCCATACAACAAATAGGAGCACGCAGGCCCAAACATAATAAACAATATTACCACAATGTGTAATATAACGAATAAAGAAATTGCACATTGGTTTGTATCAAAAATACATGAAGCAGTAGTAAGGAAAAGGGGGCATAAACCCCACCCCCCTTCTCGGGAAAAAAAAATCCTGATTTAGTTTGGTAAGAAATGTAGCTGTCCCGCAAATGCAGACGACCCAGCGTACCCTTTAAAGTTTCTAACAAGTACCATTTGGTGAGCGTGACGGGAGACACCGCCTGTTTGAGTTACGATTCAGATAAATGCCACATCATAAATGCCTTCCATTTTATGATTTTTTTTTAGTGTGTTTGGTTTTCATACGCTCCGCGTCTAATCGTTCTATGTGTAAACATTGCTTTAGTTGGTTCATTACATTTTGTATAGTTGGTATTGTCGATACCAACCATTGTTGTAGCAGTAGTCGCTTAACTACCAAACAGATCAGGTGAAACAGTTGAGGCAGGTGCCTCCCTTCCGCTCTGCCACCATCCGTCTCCTCCTCCCAATAGTGGAAAAGGAAAAGGACAGAAGACATTGGCAAAGTCAATCCCCACAGTGTATCCATCATGTCCCGGATCCGAGACCACAAGGGCTGAATTGCAGAGCATTGCCACAAACCGTGGAACAGATCTGTTCTTTGAATATGACATTTAGGACAGGCCACCAGGCGATCAGGCATAGCAGTACTCGGTGGTAGATTAAAACTGAAGATTGCCCTGTGCATTATACGAAACTGAGTATCCCTCCACACCTCCCTCATCACATGTTTCCGAACTGAACCCCATCCTATCAGAATTTTGTCCCTAAGGTCCCTGTCTCCTAATTGTTCTTCCCATTTTGTAAAAAATTGTTCCGGCGGAGTAACAATCAAGCTATCCCTAATTTTGCAGTAGATATGTGAGACAGACAGCATTCCAGTATGTTGAAAAATTGCTTTATCCATTTAGTTTGTGATCACTTCTCGACCCACCTCCCTTAGCGCATTCCCAAAGAAATGCTGGACCTGAGCATATTGGATGCTTTGGAAAGGTCTCAGCCCAAATTTGTCTATCAATTCTTGGCCCGTAAGCCATCTCGGATCCGTGTCATCGAGTAGATGCTCCACCCTGAGAATACCCCTCGCCCTCCATTCTGCAAAAAGACTACTATCTCTTCCTTGAGCGAATTCCGGATGATTCCATAGGGGAAGATATTTGGAAATTCGAAAAGATAAACCATAACTCCGTCTCATAGCCCTCCAAGCCATGAAAGTATCTCTACAGATCACCGATTGCTTTATGGACCCAGGCATGGCTGATAGGGACGAGTGTAGGAGCGTGCAGAGGTCCCATGGGGCACAAAAATGCGATTCAAGCACGTGATCTGAATGATAACTAGTAGACGCCACCCAGTCTATGACATGTCTTGCTAAACAGGCCAAATTATATCCTCGGATATTAGGTAAGTTAATACCACCCCTCTGCTTAGTGGCCATGAGCTTGTCTAGGCGGATTCGAGGCCTCCTCCCTTTCCATAAGAAGTGACCAAAAGCCGACTGTAATCTTAAGACATCTGTATGCTTCAAAAGAAGTGGCAGGGTTTGTAATGGGTACAATAGCTTTGAGAAGCTCATCATCTTAAGAAGGTGAGTTCTACCCAATAGAGAGAGTGGTAAACCATGCCACCTTTTCAAATCATGTAAGATCTTCGTAAATAAGGGGAGCTAGTTCAAACGATAAAGGGAGTCGGCTGTGCGTCCAATATGTATACCCAGGTATTTGATGGATCGTTTGGCCACTGGAATATTGTACAGCTGAGTGGGTAACCCCCCTCCGTGGGTCTGTGGTGCCCAGAAACAGAGCCTCACATTTTGACACATTCTGTGTTTTTTCGGGATTTAAATTGAAGTCCGATATGGCATCCAGTACTTTAGGCAGCTCTGTATCCGGTTGAGCCATAAATAAGAGGATATCATCCACAAAAAGAGCCAGTCTCAGTGTCGCCCTCCCGATCAAAATACCCTTAAAGGTCCGGTCTGTATCCAGGGACCGGGCCTAGGGCTCTAAAGCCAGATCAAATAGTAAAGGGGACAACGGACATCCCTGTCTCGTGCCCTTTAGCAAAGGAAAGGACGGGGAGATAAATCCAGGCGTATGTATACTAGCTTGAGGTTGTGTGTAAAGAACTCCCAGAAATCGTCTAAAAGCCCCCTGAAAACCCATGGCATCCAGTACCTGGCCTAACCACCACCATCTCAAAATGTCAAACGCTTTTTCTGCATCTAGGGTGATCAGGGCAGGCGTTTCTCCCCCTAGGCCCTCTCCAACCTTATCCATTGCCAATAGAACTCTTCGGAGATTTGTCATGGCCGAACGGCCCTTTATGAAGCCCACCTGCGATGGGCCAATCAGTGAGGGCAAGATCAAAGCCAAACAATTTGCCATGAGCTTGGCCAAAATCTTGAGGTCCTGATCGATCAGCGAAATCGGCCGATAAGAGGAGGGACAATCAAGATCTCGACCCTCTTTAGGTATTAGCTTGATGTAGGCTAAATTGTTTCGGAAAGCCCGATCCCGTCCTGACAATACGTTGTTAAACAGACTAGTCAAGATGGGCGCCACTTGCGTCCCCAGGACCTTATAAAATTTACCTGGGTATCCATCAGGCCCTGGAGACTTGCCCGAGGGCAAGGCCATAATTACACTCTGCACCTCCTCCGCGGTTATCGGCACGTTGAGGGCATTGTTCCTCAGAAATTTGAGGTAGAGAAAGGTTTTGCAAAAAGGTCTCGCCCTCCGGCAGTTCCCCCGGGTCGTCCCGGTACAGAGAAGCATAATAATTCCCCAGTAATGTGTTAATGGACTTTGGGTCTTCTGTGACGTTGCCTCCCGGGGATCTCAGGCGTTGGATACAGTGGAAAGGTCTCTTTCCTCTAGCCAGGTTTGCTAACAATTTCCCAGGTTTATCTACAAAACGTCTATAAACTACTTCCTGCTGGGTCCTAATAAAATCCTCCCGACGCTCAGCCCATATATCAAAGTCCCCCCTGGCTGATATCCATAGGGTTTTAGAGAGTGGAGTCTGCTTTACTAGAAAATCGGTATATGCCCGTCGCAACGCTGCACTTGTCTTCTCGTATTGTAACCGCACCACTTTTTTAAGTTTACTGACATGCGCTATAATGCGTCCCCTCAAAACTGCTTTTGCCGTGTTCCAAAATAGTTGAGGATTGGACACATGTTCGCCATTCGTAGCCCCATACTCAAGCCACCAACCTCTCAGAAGCGTCAGAAAACTTTCATCCTTGGTCAAAAGGGATGGAAAGCGCCACAGATAAGTATCTCCCTTAGGATGAGCATCAAGCAGGTCTATTAAGACAGGTGCATGATCTGAAATAACTAAGTCTGTAATTGAGACCTCTTTGACCTTGGAAATTATTGTACGGCTGAGTAATACATAGTCAATACGTGACCAAGAAGAATGGGGGTGAGAAAAATGAGTATACTCCCGGTCACCAGGATGAACATGTCTCCAAACATCAATCAACGATGCAACCGACAAAAGACTCGCCAAATAAGAGCTAGCGACAGGGGTCGTCAGATCTGTAGCTAGTCTGGACGATCTATCTTCCTGCTGCGACACTATCCCATTGAAATCCCCTCCCACCACTATTTCCGGAGATGAATCAAGGAGCAAAGTGGCACAGAACTTATCATAGAAGGGTTTTTGCGAGCTATTCGGAACATACACATTATATAACCTCATTGTACATTGTGGACTGTGGAGTTGGAGGTGTATCATCCTGCCCTCGTCATCTGCAACTACATCAGTGATCGTATGAGGAAATGCCTTATGGATCAGTACCAAAACCCCTGCTTTACGCTCCACTGCAGGGGACCCATAAACTTCCCCAACCCATAGTTTAAGCATACGCGGAAAATCCTCTTTAAGGAGATGGGTCTTCTGCATCAAGGCGACATCTACCTGAAGTCTTTTCAAATGACGCAAGACCATCATATGTTTGGCTGGGGACCTAAGCCCTTTAACATTCCAAGTTACGATTTTCATGTCACAGGTGTACTATAAATATGAGCAACTGGATAGGTCATTAATACGCGGGCGCCAATCCCTATTGAGGGGCCAAAATGGTGACAGCTAACAGATATCTCCTGAGAGAGTAACTGCAATCTAAACGTGCAACAGTAGATTCCAATGGGAACTAATGCAGTAAAAGGCACATTAAACAAGGTGAAACAGTGCATAGCAACAAATAACAAGTGTATCCAACAATATATGTATAGGACTCCCATAATTCTGGTACTTAACTTTACACATCTACTCCCCTCCCTGTTGTACAGCTAAGAACAGGGGGAACAACCCGTTAGATAAACCCCAAGACATGACTTTTTGGGAACAAGACTCATGCCCTCCCCTCCCACAGCAGTGTAACCCATATTGACAATTGACTAAGTATACTCAGGTAATTCCCAATATTGCGACACAAACCCATCTCGCTCAGATACAGTCCTCATTCTGGCAATCACGATCCATTTTGACGTCCTCGGTGTGTAGTGCGCTGTGACTTCGGACTATATGGGGACCCCTTTCCTTCGGTCAAAGAAGGAGAGCTACGCGGCGATTGGGCCGATAAGAGTGGCCGGCGCCTAGGTGAGGAGATTGATGTCCCCACGGCCGAGATCACCGATGTAGTAGGTGAAGACTCAGAAGCTAAGAATCATTCCGCTGCTGCCGGGTCTCTGAACATCTGGAAAGTTCCATCTGAGTGTTTAATCCGAAGAATAGCAGGATACAGGAGCTGAAATCGAATGTTCTTCCGAAACAGCAAGGAACACGTGGCACTAAAAGCTCGTCCTTGTCTGGTAACATCTGCTGAATAATCCCCAAAGAGAAGTATACGTGCACCTTGAAAGGTAAGTGGTTCCTTTCGGGTACGGTAAGCATGAAGGATGTCTTCTTTGTCCACAAAATCCAAATATCGCATTATGACTTGTCGTGGCCGCTCAGTATTGCCGGCATTAGGGTCAGAGGCAGGCGGTTTGTGGGCACGTTCTACCCGTTTGAGCCCTGACAAGCCCAGGGCCTGTGATAAATCACACTCACACAGCTTTCTAAGAGCCTTAACCGGTATGGACTCCGGCAGACCGACCAGTCTCAGGTTGTTCTGGCGGGACCGATTTTCAAGGTCTTCAATGCGGTCATAAAGCTGTTTAACGGTCTGATGCAGATCACTTGTCTGGGACACCACCGCAATCAACTCGTCCTCAGCATTAGAGATCCTCTGTTCAGCTTCGTTTAAGCGGCCTTCATGCTGGGTAATGCTCTCTTGTAAGCGTTTTAAGGTGGATTGCACTGTCGACACCAGAGTGCTGGACAAATCCGGAGCAATAAGGTCGGCCACTGCTTTGGCCAATAATTTGTAATCCAAAGTTTCTTGCAAGGTAGGAAGTTGCGTGGGAGGAGGCTGAGACGGCAAGTCAGCGCTGTCCCGTCTCTCTTCCAAAGGCGCCATCTTGGGAAGCTGTTCCTCCATATTGTCGTCCCCCATATCTTCCAAATCAGGTTTTTTGCTGCTCCTCAGCAAATAACGCTCCATATAGGTAACGCCAGTCGTTCAGATGTCAGGTCTTCTCCACCCCAGTGTTTCCTGAGGAGATATTTGTAAGCGCAGACAGCTTTGTAAGGTCTGGAGGAGCGGGAGCGATGTCAGCGCCGGAACCGGAAGACCATATCTTGATTTTAAGATAATGGGTTTTGTAGATGGGGATATAGTTCCACAAACATGAGAATTGTGAAGATCCACAAAATGGTACTTCATCTACAGCTCCCCTCAGATATCCTAACCTATAAGGGCAGCGATCCATATCTGTCTGTACAGATGGATGTTGAAAGGAGGAGGATGCGATCCTCTGCCAAGGTAGTTAGGACCGGGTGCTTAGACACCAGTGTTGAGATAACGAGGGGACCTGTGAGATGATGGTCAACCCAATACCCTCTTCAAACTTAAGATACATGGGTCAAGGTTATTGGAGTTGGCACCGAGTGTCATATGTTTACTACGCCATCTGTGCGACTAATTGCACCGGAAGAGGAATACTCCTACAAGGAGCATTTTTACCTTTTTGTATTATCACAGGTATCGATGTGGCAGAATGGAAGAACTCCAGTCACCCCTGAGTAGAGGCTAGATATCCGCTCAGATGCTCCTCTAAGACTCCAGATGATCCTGAGTTCAGTGAGGAAGAGGATATCGTGGAGAAGCTTGAAGAGTCTGAGAATCGAGCCTCTATCCCATTCCCTGAAAAGAGATTCAGAGGTCTCCTGATGGGAGAGTCTGTTTGGGTGCAACCCCAAAACAATTTTCTTCTTCAACCTGCTCATCCACCCTATGATAATACTGATGGGTGAAAGGACTTGCCGACCAAGTAAACTAGGTCAGGCGTAAAAGAATGAACTTGGACTAAGGACATAATACCAATACTGTCCTGCGACCCGTAATTGTCAATTTTATGTATATATATATATATATATATTTGTGTAATCTAATATGATTCAATGTGTCGTACAAAAACTTTCAAGGTGTACATAGAGACATTCTAGGTGTAGATATGTGTCCGCAACATAGGCATAGTCAGTGAGGACGTGCCCGTCCCACAGCGAGTGAGTATGTACGTGAAGGCGGGCATATATTTACAGCCTGTAGTCACCCCATTTGCATGTGTACCTTTCACGTGTTTATGGAGGAGTAGTGCGAGATGCTGTTTGAGCATGAATCTCTATTTGTACAGTACATATACCTATGGTTTGGGGGGGAATATTTTTGTTTGATTATTTTTTATTTTGTGTGTATGATTGGGTAGTGTGTAGGAACCCTTAGGGAAAGGTAAGGTACACACACACACACACACACACACACACACACACACACACACACCCTTGTAGGTAATTGCCACCTCAACCTTAGAACAGGTATGGTCCATAAGATGATGGATTGAATGTTAGGTAGAGGAGAAATGGAAGGATGTTCCGCCCTACACTTAGATATCTAGGTACTAAGACATCACCTCCTCCTCAGGGATGTTAACCTGCCGTGATAGAGACATGGATATCGGCCCACAAAGATTGTTTTGTCTTCAATCAAGAAACTGGAAAGATAACGGATTGCGTACAAATGTTGTCAAAAGGCGGGCTAAGCCATTCCAAGGCTGACCGTGTGAGGGCACAAGTAGCCTTACACGGGTCGGCATGCAAAAATGGGATCGGCCGCTAAAAAGACATGCTGACGCCGCTAAAGAGGAAAAGATTCATAAGAAAGATCAAGATCCAAGAAAGAAGAAGATGAAGGACTTTAAGTTTGGTTATAGACTTTGAGTTTCTATGGACTTTTTGAGGTTCTGTCTATGGACATTGAGGTTAGTTCGATGGGCTTTGCGTTTATATGGACTTTTGAGTTTGAGGACTGGCAGGAAGGTGTCCTTGAGGCGATAATTGAACTAAAAGAGAGTAAAAGAGACATGGCGCCACATAGTGCAATAAAAGCAGGGTAACAAGGGAGCAACTAATTACACAAAAAGTGCTCACCTTGAAATATGGACACTGGTAGGTGTCATAAAAGCATGAGAGCTGCTGCCTGGTCCAAACACAATCAAACAGAGTTTGTTGTCAAAGGAATAGTGAACCAGAGTAAAACGGACCAGAGGCGCTGCTAGAAACATCAATGTCACGGCTTAGGACAAGCATAGGTTCAAGAGTATTTAATAACACAAGGGAGGCTAAGCGTTTCAATGCCGGACCGGCGTCTTCATCAGGCGATAAGTACCTATATCCAAAATTACACTTCATTCCATCTACGACCATTACCAGTAACAAGGTTGAGGGGGCAATACAGAACAAACACTTCCACAAATTTCATATTATATTATGTACATGTGAGTGTAGATATATGTATTTGTCCCTCCAGAAAGGTGTATATTCCTCCCCTCACCCGGTAATGAGACACCCTGGGGGACGAAAGCCATAAGCAGTGAACAAATCCAGGAAGCAGGAAGTTCCAACCGCCCCTCCATCCCCCTACCAGGTAATGGTATTCCAAGAGGTAGCCATGAGGCCCATGTCCCCCTCCCCTTGCACGTGCATGAGCATGTGATGTCACACAGAAGTGCACAGGGGGGGGGGGTTAAAAGGACAAACGGTCCCAAAGTTCTCTCTTGTTCCTGCTCCCCGCCTCCACTAAAGGACTCCTCTTCCCTCGTGGTCTCCTCTTCCCTCGTGGTCTCCTGCTCATCACTCCACCAACGATACCCTGGACAACGAGCGCTAAGTATCTGCTCCCCCTATACAACGAGCTAATACCTCCCCAGTAACCCTTTCCTGCAACCCCCACATTACCTGTACCCCTACCTGCAAATTCCCATATCCCCTGGACAACGATCGACCTCCCCAGTAAACCTTTCCTGCAACCCCCACATTACCTATACCCCTACCTGCACATACCCATACCCCTTGTCCCCCATACCCTTCTTGATACCCCCTTGCAGTCCCTGAAGTTAATCATTGCAGTCCCTGAATTTAACCCTTGCAGTCCTTGAAGTTAACCCATTGCTGTCCCTGAAGTTACCCCTTGCTGAAAACCCTTCCCACTGTTGACCCTTTTACCTGATTATTAACCCTTAGTGTATAGGGAAAGTTATATTAGGAGGGAGTGGGACAGAAATAGTGAGTGTGTATTGTATTGTAACGTAACTGTATTCATATGTATGTTTAGGTATGTGGGTGGAGGTATAACGTAGGTTTGTGATACCATGGTTATACTGTACTACGTATAGTGTGAGTATACTCAGTATATATTGTTATATGTATTAGGGTATACTGATACTATACTGTGATCAGTTACTCTGTTCTATGTTTGGTGTATTTTATATGCAAGTGTGATTATTGTTAGTAAGAAATATTACCCTTTATTTACTATACAATTGTATTTATTGTACAGTCGTATACACTTGAGTAGCAGCAAAGCAAGTAGATTAATGTTAGTATAAGGAAAAGGTAGGGGAACTAGGCATAACCCTAGTGACCATGAATATAAAGGAGGTAGCAATGGTGGGTGACACAAGTAGGTGAAACCCACCATTACACCAGCCCTTTTACACACGTGTGTGTGTGTGTGTGTGTGTGTGTGTGTGTGTAAATATATATATATATATATATATATATAAATTTATAGAGCCCTTTTTCAACGTTTATGTCATGGAGTGTTAAGTGGTGTGTTTAACCCCTTAATGACATGTCACGTACTAGTAAGTGACAGACATTAAAGGGAAGTATGGAGTGG
Organism: Rhinoderma darwinii; assembly: GCF_050947455.1. Lineage (NCBI taxonomy): Eukaryota > Metazoa > Chordata > Amphibia > Anura > Rhinodermatidae > Rhinoderma > Rhinoderma darwinii. The sequence goes on along the minus strand of NC_134691.1, from coordinate 95,315,590 downwards.
GTTCATTTGCTAAGCGCGCTCCATACTCAGCGGGAGACGGCTGTGTTATATAGCCGACACCTCACTGCAATGGGCGGAATCAAAGATCACTATGATTCCGCCTGTTAAACACCTTAAATGCTGCAGTAAATCGCAACCGCGGCAGAATCAGGGGGGCGCCCCCCTCCAACACGCCATCGCCCCCCCATGACGCGATCAGGGGGGTTCCAAAAGTTGTGATGGCAGCCTTGATGCCTAATTAAGGCCCAGGTCTGCCATCTTGTACTTCTTTGAAGCCCTGCCTCTGGCAATACATTAGTAGTAGTATTGCATTAGTATTGCAGTATATCATGCAAGCGATCCAATGATTGCTGGTTCAAGTCCCCTAGGGGACTAATAAAAAAAGGAAAAAACATTAAAACAAAGTTTTTTTTAAATGTTCCATCTGGTAACAGCTTGATTTCTGATCTTTTTTCAAAGAAAACTGATAGAAACAATCTTTTGCATTATACTAGTGGTCGTCCTACGACAATGTTAAAATCATTGCCTTTTAGCCAGTTGATCAGAGTCAAGAGGATAGGGAGTCAAGAGGACAAGCTATCCTCACGGCTTGATCAAATGTGCTTAAAATGTGCTGATAGGGGGTATCCCAGAAACATTCTAGAGACAAATAAACGAAAGGTACAGATGTTGTATAGACATATCCTACTAAGAGGGAATGCAACTAAGACAAAGAAGACACGTTTACCCTTTATTTCAACATTCTCCATGATCAGTCCACAATTCAGTGAGATTTTGAGGAAGGATTGGAATGTATTGGGTAGGGCTTTCCCTAAAATTGTTGAGTTCCAAGAGAAACCTATGATGGCCTATAGAAGGAGCAAAACAATTAAAAACAGTGTAGTTAAAGAGGCTCTGTCACCAGATTCTCAAATCCATATCTCCTATTGCATGTGATCGGCGCTGCAATGTAGAGAACAGTAACGTGTTCTTTGTTTTTTTTTAAACGTTCATTTTTGGCCAAGTTATGAGCTATTTTATATATATGCAAATGAGCTTTGAAATGGACAACTGGGCGTTTTTTTTTTTCGTTATGTCCAACTGGGCGTGTATTGTGTTTTTAACTGGGCGTGTTTACGTGTATGATGCTGACCAATCAGTGACCAGTCAGCATCATACACTCCTCTACATTTATTTACACAGCAGCGATCTGCAGCCGCATTCACAGAGATTAACGTTAATCAAGTGTCCTGATTGGCTCCTCCGAAACAGGGTTGCTATCCATCTCTAGGTTGCAACGTTTGTAACAATATGATTAAAGGTAGTACCTTTAATCATCCACAAACTGGTAGATTCATGAACATTAAAGGTTTCTTTACATGTCAGACATCATTTGCCATTTATTTACTAAGCTGCCCTTGTGGCCTTCAATATGTTGGTGAGACCACAACGGAAGTGACCCTCAGGTTGAGGAATCATAGATCTAATATAAATACAAAGAGATGGGATTTACCAGTGTCAAGACACTTTTTGGAGAATAGACATGGGGTGTCACAACCAAAATTTAGAATAATTGATACAGTACCCCCTATGAGACGTGGCAGCGATAGAGAGTTAGCCTTAAAAAGAAAGGAGTTGGAGTGCATATACAGGCTGGAAACCATGTCTCCCAAGGGGTTAAATTTGGAATATTCATATGGTCCACATATGTAGGACAGTGGGGGGTAACTTGCCTTGGTCTCTGGGGTTTGCCGTTGGTTAATTTACTCGATGGTATAGTTAGTCTATGTACATGTGTGACTTTGGGTCTAATTTGGACCTTTGTCTCCATGCACTTTTACTTCCTTTTACTGTATTTGTGTTAATAAATACTGTATATTAATCATTTTTTTGTATTCTTTTAGATACACATTGTTTTTGTGAAGCAATTTGATGGCTGTTGGAAGGTAGCAAAGGCCCATCTTTTCTAGGTCATAATGTGCCAAGTCAAAATAGATCTCTACTGATTCCTCAACTTTGTTCCAAAATATAAAAATGTAGTACAAAATGGCTATGGGAAATATATAATAGAGATTTCGTCTAATTGTTCTCCATATGTATGCCAAATTGTAAATTTATTTCCTCCCTATCAAACAAACTATTTTTATTGGCGTTATTCTATGTACGTCTAACCTTTGAGGTGGTGATGAGATTTTTCCCAGTAATTTTGAAAGTCCAATAAAAATGGATAGTGGATATTCATACATATATATATATATATATATATATATATATATATATATATATATATATAGGGCTATTTAATCTACATACGGTTTCCTTATGATTGGGTGCTGTCATTTTTAGCTCTCTAAATCCATGTTATTTTGCAACATCCATGTGATGTAGCATTGCACATGGACTTTTTTCTAGCTCTCTTCCTATTTCTAAAATTTCTTCCATTTAAATATTATATTTGCACCAGTGCCGAAACCCGTGCATGTGCAGAACGGCTAAAATGCAAATGCTGCATGTGCGCATGCGCAATAGCGATCATTTTGCTATATGCGTTCCATTTGACCGAACTTCCAGTTTGGGCGCCATCTTTGGACATGCGCAATAGATGCACACGCACGCTGGGTTCTGGATGCGTTTGGGACAGGTATTGTATAAATATTAATTTTGATTGGCCTCTGCCCTGCTCCGATTTAGCCTCATCGCTAATTAAACCGCTATACATCACATTTATACAGTATATTTGTATGTATTATGTATTGGGTATATATATTTATTATGAAAATTGTGCACTCTAAACAGCTGTCTTTTGACAGGTGATGGAAATCATATTTACACGACTGTTTGTTGCAAATCGCACATTAAAGGAACAGTGTCACCCAAAAAAATTTTTTTATATCAGTTTTATGTTAGGGTTTTATTAAAAACTTTTATATTTATTTGTGTGTTTGTGTGTTACTTTTTTCTATTTTTACACTTTTTCTTCCCTATGGGGGCTGCCATTATTTTTTCCATTTCTGTATGTGTCGATTAACGACACATACAGACATGGAATACGGTAGCTCCAGTCCCATAGGGACTGCGAACAGGGCCCGTTCCATCCACTATGGTGTACGCCGTGTGTGTGGAAACGGCGCATGCGCCGCTCCCACACAGTCCGATTTGAAATGCGTGCCGTCCGGCGCCATTTTCCTGTGGACCGGAAGTCGCGGCCGGGCTGTAAGATTACTACTTCCGGTCGCGGCTTCCGGACTTGTGCACATGGAGCAGCGGCAGCAGACGGAGCGGACGGACCGGAGGGAGCGGCGGCGACTGGAGCAGGTAAGTGATTTCTATGTATGTTCGTGTTTCAGTGTGTTTTACTAGTGTATGTAAACCTTCTACACTGTGTGTTAGCTCAAAAAATGGCGACACACAGTGTAGGAGGTTAGACCGTTCAAACCCCTCGTTTCTCCCGGCACTAGCCAGTATAAAGGAGGGGGGGATTCTGAGAGCTCACTAGAGCGAGGGATTTTTTCCCAATTTTGTAGCATAAAGCAATGTGGTTGCTTTACCACATGCAATGCTGCAATTTTGGGAATTGCTCCATCTAGTGATCAGTGCTGGGAAATATTATAAATTGAATCCAATTTATAATATTTCCTGACTCGTGAAAAAATAAAAAAAATTAGAACAATGTTTAATCACCTACACACTAATTGTTTAACTAAAAAAAAAAACAACATGTTTTGCTGGCACCACATTCCCTTTAACTAGGTTGTTGCTAATTGTTGTATGTACTTCCTATTTATACTTGACACTGCGTGTAGCTTTTAGTAGCTTGAGAACATATAGGTATGTTGGAGTGCTGTGTTCATTTGCTCTTGGACTGTATGTATGTATGCATGTATGTGTGTATATATATATATATATATATATATATATATATATACAAACAGAGAAAGCAGCAGCACTCGATCTCAGTAAGAGAAAGCATACATATGTGAACGGGTGCCAGCAAGCAGTCCAGATCCTAGGACTGTATCCATATTCAGGAGAAATAAATCTTGCAGCACTCCAACAGGATGAATGAAAAAAACTGTGATTTATTCAAGCCAACATACAGCGGTGCGACGTTTCAGTCCAACATTAGGACTTTTTTCAAGCATAATGGTGTGTAGAACAGTCATGGTTTATATAGTGTGCATCAAATACAAGCAATCAAGCTCATTACAATAGTATCAAAAATACAAACAGCATTTAGTTACGTGTAAAACAAAAGTTACGGTATCAAAAAATAAAACATTGATACAGAAAGTGACAAGTGACATATTAAAAATGTCTATATATTAGAACGACTTAATATAGACCTAATTACAATTTAATCAAGTATTCAACAAGATGTGTATCAAATTACGGCTGTCAGACCACTGACCAATCAAAAGACTGATATTTAATTTATGCAAAGTGCTCGAATGTGTTTGACTCAAGTCCTCCCTATCAGGCATTTATTGTTAGCACATACGAGCATGTTGGACTGAAACGTCGCACCGCTGTATGTTGGCGTGAATAAATCACAGTTTTTTTCATTCATCCTGTTGGAGTGCCGCAAGATTTATTTCTCCTGTGTATAGATATATCATGCAAATTGCTGTTTTTTTGTAAAAAAAAAATGGAATAAAATGATGGAATAAAAGAATTGAATAAAAAATGATCAAAAAGTTGGAAGCACCCCAAAATGTTATTTTTTTTTTAGCAAATAGTTTTATTTTTCTAAAAGTGGTAAAACATAAAACAAAACATATAAATTTGGTATCACCGTAATCGGATCAACCTGTAGATTAAGATGAATATGTCATTTTTACCGCCTGATGGACACCGTAAAAACAAAAGCCGAAAAAATGGCATAATCGCTGTTTTTTGCCCATTTCACACCACAAATAATTTTTTGGAGCTTCCCAGTACATTATGCAGTACAATAAGTAGTGCCATAAAAAATGACAGCTTGTCCCGCAAAAAACAAGCCCACATACGGCTATGTCGAAGTAGAAATAAAAAAGTTATGGCTTTTGGAAGGTGGGAGGGAAAAAACAAAAATGAAAAAGCTCAAATTGGCTGTATCATTAAGGGGTTAATAATTAATTTTCCGTTTTTCCTTCCTTAAATCCAAATTTTGTAATGTTTCCTGAGCTTTTTTTTTTTTTTTGTAAATGATGTAAGCATTATAGGTAGCAACCTGAACAAGGTAGATTATTTCCTTTGTATACCAGTGCCTAGTTTTTCCTGGTTGGAGAGATCCACATCCCTTATAAATGAATTATAATCTGTAATACAGACTGGCTTTCAGTTGTCAGTGGTAGCACCTCTATCCCTTATCTTACCGTGGCATCAGCATATACTGTGCTGAGAATTTACACACCCTTCCTCATTTAAGTGCAAGCAGGAACAGGAACTCTTATTCAGATATGGAATTTAGCAAAATTTTGTCAACAAAACTGTTCCCCAGACCATCTGTCAAATCCTGTGCATGCAAGTTCCTAATATGCTTTACTAAAACGCAATGTGTCATCTATATTTTCAACATTTACTACTTCATGAAGGTTTCAATGGATTTCCCTCTGCTACTGATACTTACCTTATTACAGGTGGCCTGTATTCTCTAAATGTAGTTCTTATAAGTTTCTAAATTCAATGTATGTCAAAGTTATATTTTGTGAAGTGAATGAGACAGTAAGACCTTATGCACACAGCTGTATTAGGGCTCTATTTTTACAGAGCTGTAATAGGGCACCCATAGAAGTGCATTGAGCCTTTTTTGTACCTTCGTATGTGTCAGATTTCTAAGATAGGCATACTAAGTTTTTTTTTGTCAGATTCCGTATTCGTTTGACAGAAAAAAAAAAAAAAAAACATGCGTGTGATAAACCAGTCTTTGGGGGATGTAATATTCTTAATTTTCAGGTTGTGAATCAATCTCCCATGCCATCTATAAAAGGGAGAGGTGTCATGAGTTATGTTTTAAAGCCCATGCATCAGGTAAATCTCCCTGACTGTGGGGGATAATCAGGATGTACATAATCAAATTAGTTTGCATGTCAACACAAGGACCAAATTTGTTTCTGTGGGGCTCCCATCACACCTGGGTGCTAATAGAGTCAATACTTTGGAAGCCAGACAGCCAGACTCCAGTACCCACATGTCTACAGAAATGGCTGTATGGGACAAAAGAAATATAATCCTTCAAAGCCCCCTGTCATAATTCCTCTTGTATATAACCCAGCTAGGTGTATATGATCCAGGACCTCAGACACTCCTTGGGTCTCAAGCGCAGGGATTCTCGGCCATGAGAAACCCCAGAACTGAATGTTGGTTACAATTATTAATATTTTATAGTCATGTTTGACATGCCAAGGTAGGTTAATATATGCCCGGGAACTTGTCGGATATAGTATCTCGCTACGAGATTCATATAAGGATAAACCAAAAAGAGAAACAAGTCACGACCAAATAATAGAAAAAGTAAAAAAGCCTTTATTAAAGTCAATTAGACACAAACAAACACATAGACAAAACTATACACAATAAAATGAGCCCTCGTAAAAAGATGGAATCAGAACATGAAAGCAGCATGGCCCCACAGATAGAAAGCCGGTCAAAAGATCGCCCAGACTGTTAAAGTGCATAAGTTGTAAATTTAAAGCAAGTGCCAGGTATGGTACGTTTGCACAGATTGGTACAGTGAAAATAAATAGGTATAAGTGCAATCACAGACATATATATCAAACAAACGGCAGTGTACCTATACCTACAAAGTACAACGATAGCCGGGAGATCAGGACCGGGATAAGGGGGGACCGCTGCTGTGCCCGACGCGCGTTTCTAAGCGGGAGGTATCGGCGGCTGTCAGTGGTGACCGCCGCCGAACACTCAGCCACCCGATGGGAAACAGCTGGTAGTTATAATCAAGCTTTGCTTCACCTGAAATCACATGAGAGGAGGGACTATTTAAGGCTGTGGTGGTGATTCAGACATCAACCCCTGACGAAGCATCAGCGAAACGCGCGTCGTGCGCAGCAGCGGTCCCCCCTTATCCCGGTCCTGATCTCCCGGCTATCGTTGTACTTTGTAGGTATACAGTGAAGGAAATAAGTATTTGATCCCTTGCTGATTTTGTAAGTTTGCCCACTGTCAAAGACATGAACAGTCTAGAATTTTTAGGCTAGGTTAATTTTACCAGTGAGAGATAGATTATATATAAAAAAAAACAAACTGAAAATCACATTGTCAAAATTATATATATATATTTATTTGCATTGTGCACAGAGAAATAAGTATTTGATCCCTTTGGAAAAACAAGACTTAATACTTCGTGGCAAAACCCTTGTTGGCAAGCACAGCAGTCAGACGTTTTTTGTAGTTGATGATGAGGTTTTCACACATGTTAGATGGAATTTTGGCCCACTCCTCTTTGCAGATTATCTGTAAATTGTAGCGCCCATGGCCGCGGGCCGTCGGGTTTACTCACCTCCCGACGCCCGCAGCCATGGATCTGTGAGCGCTGGCCTCCGTCTCCCTCCTAGGAGATGGCAGCGCTCACTTCCGCTCCGTTCGGCTGGATCCCGTAGGGTGCGCGCGCACGCTCGCGCCCGGCCTTAGAGGGCCAGTGCGCGCAATTAGGAAATCGTCATCACCATCAACTGCCACGATTTCCTGGTCTATAAGAAGGCCCCTGGCCTTCTAATCCTTGCCTGAGCGTTGTTAGTCTTTCGCAGTCTGTCTCGCAAATGGTTCCGTAGTGTCTCCCGTTCCAGCTGTTACCCGTGCCCTGTTACCGTTCCTGTATTCCGTGTTGTTCCTGTGCCTACCCGCGTTCAAGTGTCTTCTGCCACATCAAGTGCCATCTGCCACGTCAAGTGCCATCTGCCACGTCAAGTGCCATCTGCCACGTCAAGTGTCATCGGATACTGCCCACCACGTCTGGCGCCACTTGCCGCACCTGCCTCCATCCGTGCTGAAGCCACAGCCACCGCCCGGACTATTTCAGGTACCCAAGCATACTGTCTGCCATTTACTTCTGCTTAGACTGTGACCTGGTCAGCTGCCTCCCCGCTACGGCGGAGCGGCCTAGTGGGTCCACATACCCTGTGCCCGTGACATAAATCATTACGATTTCGAGGCTGTCGCTTGGCAACTCGGATCTTCAGCTCCCTCCATACGTTTTCGATGGGATTAAGGTCTGGATACTGGCTAGGCCACTCCATGACCTTAATGTGCTTCTTTTTGAGCCACTCCTTTGTTGCCTTGGCTGTATGTTTCAGGTCATTATCGTGCTGGAAGACCCAGCCACGAGCCATTTTTAATGTCCTGGTGGAGGGAAGGAGGTTGTCACTCAGGATTTGACGGTACACGGCTCCATCCATTCTCCCATTGATGCGGTGAAGTAGTCCTGTGCCCTTAGCAGAGAAACACCCCCAAAACATAATGTTTCCACCTCCATGCTTGACAGTGGGGACGGTGTTCTTTGGGTCATAGGCAGCATTTCTCTTCCTTCAAACACGGCGAGTTGACTTAATGCCAAAGAGCTAAATTTTTGTCTCATCTGACCACAGCACCTTCTCCCAATCACTCTCAGAATCATCCAGATGTTCATTTGCAAACTTCAGATGGGCCTGTACATGTGCCTTCTTGAGCAGGGGGACCTTGCGGGCACTTCAGGATTTTAATCCATTACGGCGTAATGTGTTACCAATGGTTTTCTTGGTGACTGTGGTCCCAGCTGCCTTGAGATCATTAACAAGTTCCCCCTGTGTAGTTTTCGGCTGAGCTCTCACCTTCCTCAGGATCAAGGATACCCCACGAGGTGAGATTTTGCATGGAGCCCCGGATCGATGTCGATTGACAGTCATTTTCTATGTCTTCCATTTTCTTACTATTGCACCAACAGTTGTCTCCTTCTCACCCAGCGTCTTACTTATGGTTTTGTAGCCCATTCCAGCCTTGTGCAGGTCTATAATCCTGTCCCTGACATCCTTAGAAAGCTCTTTGGTCTTGCCCATGTTGTAGAGGTTAGAGTCAGACTGATTAATGGAGTCTGTGGACAGGAGTCTTTTATACAGGTGACCATTTAAGACAGCTGTCTTTAATGCAGGCACCAAGTTGATTTGGAGCGTGTAACTGGTCTGGAGGAGGCTGAACTCTTAATGGTTGGCAGGGGATCAAATACTTATTTCTCTGTGCACAATGCAAATAAATATATATAATTTTGACTATGTGATTTCCTGTTTTTTTTAAAATATAATCTATCTCTCACTGGTAAAATTAACCTAGCCTAAAAATTCTAGACTGTTCATGACTTTGACAGTGGGCAAACTTACAAAATCAGCAAGGGATCAAATACTTATTTCCTTCACTGTAATTAGGGGAGACACTATACAACATCCCCGAACTGGCCAACGCATACCTGTCAAAGAATATATCACTTGCAACACTAATTATGTTGTGTATATGATAAAATGTCCATGTGGACTAGCTTACATTGGTGAGACAACTTGATTTGATTTCTGAACTGGAAAACCTGTTTTAACCTCTACAAATGCACAGGTCTTACACTTATCTCTGGGAAAGAGGTCTCTCTATGGAAAAATAGCTAACAATGTGCACCTTGGAGGAAATGTTAAGACAGACTTACCAGGGAAGTAGAACAAGGTTTTGAAGTATAGCATCTCTTCTTATCAATTTCTTTAAACTAGAAGTCAAACTTTCTTCTGTATAAAACTCATTTGAAGAAAAACCTTGGAACTTTGAAACTCTGGAAATTTAAGTGGAACTTAACTATAAACCTAACTTGAGTAACAAAGTCAAATAATCGGTGCTTTGCGTGCCTTTTGGGATGCAAATGCATAAATTGCATAATCTAAGTCCAATTTATGTAATTGTAGCTAATCCAACAAGTCGTTGCTGTGACATGGTTGAGCGCAAGTACACTACCGTTCAAAAGTTTGGGGTCACCCAGACAATTTTGTGTTTTCCATGAAAACTCACACTTATATTTATCAAATGAGTTGCCAAATGACTAGAAAATATAGTCAAGACATTGACAAAGTTAGAAATAATGATTTTTATTTGAAATAATAATTTTCTCCTTCAAACTTTGCTTTCGTCAAAGAATGCTCCATTTGCAGCATTTACAGCATTGCAGACCTTTGGCATTCTAGCTGTTAATTTGCTGAGGTAATCGGGAGAAATTTCACCCCATGTTTCCAGAAGTTGGATTGGCTTGATGGGCACTTCTTGCGTACCATACGGTCAAGCTGCTCCCACAACAGCTCTATGGGGTTGAGATCTGGTGACTTCGCTGGCCACTCCATTACAGATAGAACACCAGCTGCCTGCTTCTTCCCTAAATAGTTCTTGTATAATTTGGAGGTGTGCTTTGGGTCATTGTCCAGTTGTAGGATGAAATTGGCTCCAATCAAGCGCTGTCCACAGGGTATGGCATGGCGTTGCAAAATGGAGTGATAGCCTTCCTTATTCAAAATCCATTTTACCTTGTACAAATCTCCCATTTTACCAGCACCAAAGCAACCCCAGACCATCACATTACCTCCACCATGCTTGACAGATGGCGTCAGGCACTCTTCCAGCATCTTTTTAGTTGTTCTGCGTCTCATAAATGTTCTTCTGTGTGATCCAAACACCTCAAACTTCGATTTGTCTGTCCATAACACTTTTTTCCAATCTTCCACTGTCCAATGTCTGTGTGCTTTTGCCCATATTAATCTTTTCCTTTTATTAGCCAGTCTCAGATATGGCTTTTTCTTTGCCACTCTGCCCTGAAGGCCAGCATCCCGGAGTCGCCTCTTCACTGTAGACGTTGACACTGGCGTTTTGCGGGTACTATTTAATGAAGCTGCCAGTTGAGGACCTGTGAGGCGTCTATTTCTCAAACTAGAGACTCTAATGTACTTGTCTTGTTGCTCAGTTGTGCAGCGGGTCTCCCACTTCTCTTTCTACTCTGGTTAGAGCCTGTTTGTGCTGTACTCTGAAGGGAGTAGTACACACCGTTGTAGGAAATGTTTAGTTTCTTGGCAATTTCTCGCATGGAATAGCCTTCATTTCTAAGAACAAGAATTGACTGTCGAGTTTCACATGAAAGCTCTCTTTTTCTAGCCATTTTGAGAGTTTAATCGAACCCACAAATGTAATGCTCCAGATTCTCAACTAGCTCAAAGGAAGGTCATTTTTATAGCTCCTCTAAACAGCAAAACTGTTTACAGCGGTGCTAACATAATTGCACAAGGGGTTTCAAGTGTTTTCTAATCATCTATTAGCCTTCTAACACAGTTAGCAAACACAATGTACCATTAGAACACTGGAGTGATGGTTGCTGGGAATGGGCCTCTATACACCTATGTAGATATTGCATTAAAAACCAGACGTTTGCAGCTAGAATAGTCATTTAGCACATATAGAGTGTATTTCTGATTAATTTAATGTTATCTTCATTGTAAAAAACTTTTGAATGGTAGTGTGTGTGTATATATATATATATATATATATATATATATATATATATACTGAGCAGGGGTATAGCGATAGGGGGTTCAGAGGTAGCAGTCTCACCCGGGCCCTGGAGCCTGAGGGGACTAAAAAGTAGCACAAGAAGCATTATAGTTGATATATGGTAAGTGGGGGCCCTTTTATAAATTTTGCTGGGAGCTTCAAGTTACGCCTCTGGTACTGAGCTTGGTTCTGGTGCTATATATATATGTACTTAGCTTGATTCTAGTCTTGTATGTACGTTCTGTGTTTGGTTCTTGCTGTATATTTATGTACAGAGCTTGGTTCTGGTACTGCATTTATGTTATGAGTTTCGTTTTCGTGCTGTATATATATGTACTGAGCTTTGTTCTGGTGTGTATTCATGTACTGTACTTAGTCCTGGTGCTGTATTTATGTACTGTGCTTAGTTCTGCTGTATTTCGGTACTGAGCTTTGTTCTGGTTCTGTATTTATGTATTGAGCTTGGTTCTGATGCTGTATTTATGTACTGAGCTTGGTTCTGATGCTGTATTTATGTACTGTGCTTAGTTCTGCTGCTGTATTTATATACTGAGCTTGGTTCTGGTGCTGTATTTATGTATTGAGCTTGGTTCTGGTACCATATTTATTACTGTGCTTCTTCGAGTGCACACAGTGAAAATGCATAACTATGATGCTGAATAATAGGTTTATAATCAATGAGTGTAATATAGTGAGTGCAGGTAGATAGGTATATCTTTTATCTGCATGTATACACTACAGATTTTATGCAGCATGCTATCAGGATTTTTATAAATTCTATATACTTGTATCAAACCGCTTTCTATAACATGTGAACATAAAGATTCTATTGTTTTTTTTCTTTGCTATCTGTCCTTTATCACCCTATAGGGCATGTGGGAGCGCCATTTTAGTGTACGCCTCAAGCAGCAGAAAGGCTAGGTGCACCCCTGGCTCCAACCCACTGATTATGCAAATATGAAAGAGATTTACGAGAAAATCGTCTTCCTTTCAATTGTTGTTACGGTACGTTTAGTTATATAAACTGTCAACTTTGTACTTTTCAGTTTGTTCCTGTGTAGTATAAATTGTTGTCAAACAGCAGTCATTCAGTTCTTGCATTCATCCAGGGTGCAATGGCTTTCGTGCTACTTCAGGTGCTGATACCAATATTTCTCAGCAGTGTATATGGAGTGGTAAGTGTGTATTGTTTGGTTTGTATTCATAAAATGTACCTAATTAATTATTCACAATATGTGGACGTTATCATTTTTAAATGACTTTATGTATAATTTTATACATTTATAAGCAGAACACCAATTTGGAACTGAGTCTTTGCACGTTTTAAACAATATTGTCTTCAATGTCGTGAGCACATATAGTTTTCACTTTTGCAGCATACAATAATCAACTACTCCTAATTTTATTGAACTCCTACAGTGTGGGACTATGTGCAGCCACACTAGCGATTATGACTTCTGTCATATTTCCATCCTTAGTGTACCAGGCTTGGATACTGTCACACTCCCTTTTGGAAAGTATGTGCTCCCACAACTGAACACCATTTATTATTGGTTTAAAGCACCTTTAAAAACAGATATGCATTTAAACATTTCGGTGGCACATTTACTAAGACTAGCGATTCATATGCCAGTATTAGCATGAAAGTCTACAGGAGTAAGTTGGAGGTAATTAATTAAAAGGAACATGACTGTTTATAAATTTGCCACATCTTCTGCTATCCAGTTTTAACCTAAAAAAAAATGCAGCTAAAAAACTTTGCAAAATGCGGTGTGTGAATGCAGCCTAAAGCAGGCAATATCTTTCTTGAATTTTAGTATCCACTGATGTCTAATTTGTGTCTGTTTTTATATTTTAGCCTCTTTCAATGAAAAGTGGTAAGTCTATAACATGCATATTTTATTCTTATTTTTATTATTTTGTATAGGTATGCAGTGTCATTAGTTTTCATTGAACTTTTCTGGTAGTTTTGGCTGTGCATCTTGCACAAGTGAAGCTTTGCGTTTCTATGCGCTTCACCTTTATGCGGTCGAAATCACACCGCAAAACATGTGGCTGTTGCCGCACGGTTCATGTCCGAGCTGCAACTACCGCAGCTCGGCCACAACGTGTATGGGCACCCTGATAGTGAGGGACCACAGGAGTCAGTACTTGTTTTAATATATTCATTAATGATTATTGTGGAGTAACATATAAAAAAATTTCCAGTTGATTCAAAACTGTGTAAATAATTAACCCCTTCCCGTCGTAAACAACTTTCAGATTTTCATTTTCGTGTTTTCCTCCCCACATTCCAGAAGCCATAACGTCTTTATTTTTCCGTCTATATAGTACTATGAGGGCTTGATTTTTGCGGGACGAGTTGTAGTTTTTCGTGGCACGATTTATTTTGCCGTATAATGTACTAGGAAACAGGGAAAAAAAATATTTGTGGGGTAGAAAATGAAAACAACAGCGATTCCTCCATGTTTTTTTGTGCGCCGTTTTTACGGAATTCAATGTGCAATTAAAACAATATGTTACCTTTATTCTGTGGGTCAATACGATTACGGCGACACCAAATATATATAGTTTTTTCTATATTTTACTACTTTTACAAGTAAAAACCTAAGTGTAAAAAAGAACATTTATTCTGTCGCCAAATTCTGAGAGCCATAACTTTTTTATTTTTCCGTCGATTAAGTGGTATGAGGGCTTATTTTTTGCGGCATAAGCTGTCGTTTTTAATAATACCATTTTGGTGTACATGCGACGGTTTCATCACTTTTTATTTCATTTTTTGTGGGAGATGAGGTGACCAAAAAAGAAACATTCTGGCGTTTACAATTTTTTTTTTTTTACGGCGTTCACCTTGCGGGTTAAATAATGATATATTGTAATAGTTCAGACTTTGGTGATACCAATTATGTTTATTTATTTTTTATTTTTTACTATGCTCTAGGGGGGAAATGGGAAAAGAGGGTTTTTTTGAACTTTAAATTTTTATTTTTTTTTACACCAAAAAAAACTTTATTTAACTTCATTCATTTATTAGTCTCCCTAGGGGACTTCAACCAGCGATTGTTAGATCGCTTGTACGATATACTGCAATACTAATGTATTGCAGTATATCGTGATTCTGACAGGCACCTACTAAGCCCTGCCGGAGGAAAGGCTTAATAGGTGTACAAAGATGGCGGACCTGGGGGCGTTCATTAAGCCCCCAGGCAGCCATAGCAACCATTGCCCCCCGCAATTGCTTTGCGGGGGGCGCGATGAGCTGTTAGAGGGGGTCGTCCCCCTCTTTCTGACGATTTAAATTCTGCGGTCAGTATTGAACGCAGCATTTAACGAGTTAAACTAGCGGGATCAAGCTCGAGTGCGATGCCGCTAGTTACTCTGAAGTGTCGGCTGTAACATACAGCTGACACCGTCATCGTATGGAGTGAGCTCACTGCGTGAGCCCGCTCCATACTTCCCCTACCCGACTTTGGCGTATGGATACGTCAAATGTCGGGAAGGGGTTAAAGAGAAATGATCACCTCCAGGGAAACCTCATGGAGTAATAGGAGACTAAAATATAAAACCTTGCTTCTGAGCTGAGAGAGCATCGCTGATGATCTCTTACTTCATGCTGGATGTTGTTATATTAGTAGCAATGTAAGAGAGATTCCTGTCAGTGAGGAGGGGGCCTGCTCTACCCTCTGCTTCCCGACATTGAGCCATAGCATTTTTTTGTATCCAGCCCTAGGGGGAGCTCAGTGCATAGAGATTTTTTGGCTAAATGCACATGTTGCAGAATTTTACGAGGAGAAGCCGCATTAAAACAGCAGGTAAATCCGCACTTAAAAATGCATAACAAAAAAAACCACACTATTAAGTGCGGTTTTTACACCTAAATGCGGAAATAGGTGCGGAAATAGGTGCGGTTTTATGTTTCGGATTTTGGTGCATTTTTTTTAAACTTGCCAGATACATTTCTGAGGCAGAAACGCAAGATAAATTGACATGCTGCGGATTTTAAAATATGCACCGCAGGTCAATTTACGCGTGGAAAAATTCTGCAATGTGTAGATGGGATTACTCGAAGTCCCATATACTTTGCTGTTACTGTGTTACGCTGCAGATTTCCTGCAGGAAATTCCAGACACTTTCTATTCAATAGTAGCTGTATCAATTTATATGCACTGAGCTCCCCCTAGTGGTGGTTGCAGGCAGTTTTATTATGTACTGTGTGACGGGGGCTGGGGATTTAGAGCTGTATGGAAGAAAGTTATCAATGTATTTGTCAGTTGTCTGGTGTAAATAAATACATTGAATATCATGGTATTCAGACTGAGCGCCATATTTATGAAGCACCTGTTCTGCTTTTAACAACACATGAGTAGGTGAGACATGTGGAAAGTTACTTGAATATTAAAAAATCCCCCACTTTTCTACAAAGTGTTTAACCCATTAGTGACCGCCCAATAGTGTTTTTACGGCGGCCACTAATGGGCTTTATTACGATGCAATAGCCTTTTTACGGCGCTGCATCGGAATAAATAAACAAGGAGCCGTTAAATGTCCCTGCTCTCAGCTGCCAGAGGTAGCTGAGGGCTGGGGGCATCCCTGCTCGAACGGGTGAGATCGATATTAGTATCAATCTCACCCGTTTAACCCCTCAGATCGGGCGCTCAATAGCGAGTGCTGCATCTGAGTGGTTTTGGAGAGAGAGAGGGAGCTCCCTCTCATCCCACCGACACCCGGCGATAAGATCACCGAGTGTCTGTGTCTCCGATGGCAGCCGGGGGCCTAAAAAAGGCCCCCAGGTCGGCCTGTAGTGTATGCCTCTGGCATGACCTAGCAGATGCCTGTCCATTTTACACGGACAGGCATAATACACTGCAATACAGAAGTATTGCAGTGTATTATAAATGCGATCAGATAATCGCATAGTGAAGTCCCCTAGTGGGACTAGTAAAAAAGTGAAAAAAAAGTTTAATAAAAAGTGAAAAAAAAAATATGAAAAACCCACTTTTTCCCCATACAAACTGCTTTATTATTAAAAAACAACATAAAGTAAAAAAGTTACACATATTTGGTATCGCCGCGTCCGTAACGACCCCAACTATAAACTTATTACATCATTTATCCCGCAAGGTAAATGTCGTAAAAAAATAAAATAAATAACAATGCAAAAATTGCTGTTTTCTTTGAATCCAGCCTTAAAAAAAAATTGATAAAAAGTGATCAAAAAGTTGCATCTACTCCAAAATGGTACCGATAAAAACTACAAGTCATTCCGCAAAAACAAAGCCCTCATACAACTGCATCAGCGGAAAAATAAAAAAGTTATGGCTCTTCAAATATGGAGATGCAAAAACAAATCATTTAAAAAAAAAAGTAAATCATTTAAAAGTAGTCAAAACACAAAATCTATATAAATTTGGTATCGTTGCAATTGCAACAACCCGCTGAATAAAGTTATTGTGTTATTTGTACCACACGGTAAACGGCGTAAATTTGGGGCGCAAAAAAGTGTGGCGAAATTGCAGGTTTTTTTCAATCCCCCCCCAAAAAAAGTTCATAAAACTTAATCAAGAAATTCTATGTACCCCAAAATGGTGCTATTGAAAATTGCAACTTGTCGTGCAAAAAACAAAACCTTATACAGCAATGTCGACGCAAAAATAAAAAAGTTATAGCTCTATGAATGAAACGAGGGAAAAACTTAAAAAATGGCTTAGTTATGTAGGTCTAAAATAGGCTGGTCATTAAGGGGTTAATGAGGCTCTGTCACCAGATTAGCAAATCCCTATCTCCTACATAATGTGATGGGCGCTGCAATGTAGATAACAGCAAAGTTTTTTTTTTTTTTTTAAAAACGATCATTTTTTCCCAAGTTATGAGCAATTTTATATTTATGCAAATGAGCTTTTCAATGGACAACTGGGCGTGTTTTCTCGTTTTACCAACTGGGCGTGTATTGTGTTTTTACCAACTGGGCGTGTATTGTGTTTTTAACCAACTGGGCGTGTATTGTGTTTTTACCAACTGGGCGTTGTGAATAGAAGTGTATGACGCTGATAAATCAGCATCATACACTTCATCGTTCCCACCCAGCTTCTTTCACTGCAGACACACAGCGTGACATCACCCACAGGTCCTTCAAGGTTGTCGTCAGACAAAGATACATCGGCTCCAGGCGTGCAAAAGGTTAATATGCTCATCTCTAGGGAGTTTACTATGCTTACCTGCACATGGTGATGCTGCTGCAAATTCAACTGTATGCCTGGAGCTGATGTGTCTTCTCTCTTCCGACGCCAAGGTTGAATGACCTGTGGGTGACGCCATCATTCCCAGCCAGCTTCTTTCACTGCAGACACAGAGTGACGTCACCCACAGGAGAAAACACGCCCAGTTGTCCATTGAAAAGCTCATTTGCATAAATATAAAATTGCTCTTAACTTGGGCAAAAATGATCGTTTTAAAAAAACAACCAACTTTGCTGTTATCTGCATTGCAGCGCTCATCACATTCAATAGGAGATAGGGATTTGATAATCTGGTGACAGAGCCTCTTTAAGCAAAGTGTTTAACCCCTTTCCGACATTTGACGTATCCATACGCCAAAGTCGGGTAGGGGAAGTATGGAGTGGGCTCCCGAAGTGACCCCGCTCCATACGATGCCGGGGTCGGCTGTATGTTACAGCCGACACTTCAGAGTAACGAGCGGAATCGCGCTCGAGCACGAACCCGCTTGTTTAACTCGTTAAATGCTGCGGTCAATAGCGACCGCAGCATTTAAATCGTTAGAAAGAGGAGGCAATGGTTGCTATGGCTGCCTGGGTGCTTAATGAAGGCCCCCAAGTCTGGCAGGGTTCAATAGATGCCTGTCAGAATTACGATATACTGCAATACATTAGTATTAACGATCGCTGGTTGAAGTCCCCTAGGGGCACTAATATAAAAAGTAAAAATGAGTTAAATTAAAATATTCTTTTGTGTAAAAAAAAAATACAATATTAAAAGTTGAAAAAAAAAAACTTTTCCCATTTTCCCCCTAGAGCATAGTGAAAAACTAAATAAATAAACATAATTGGTATCGCCGCATCCGTAAAAGTCTGAACTATTACAATATAACACATTTTTTAACCCGTACGGTGAACGACGTAAAAAACAAAATTGTAAACGCCAGAATGTCTATTTTTTTGGTCACCTAATCTCCCACAAAAAATGAAAGAAAAAGTGATCAAAACGTCGCATGTATACCAAAATGGTATTATTAAAAACTACAGCTAATTCCGCAAATAATAAGCCCTCATACAACTTAATCGACTGAAAAATAAAAAAGTTATGGCTCTCGGAATTTGGCGACACAAAATAAATTTTCTTTTTTACACTTAGGTTTTTACTTGTAAAAGTAGTAAAATATAGAAAAAACTATATATATTTGTATTCGCCTTAATTGTATTGACCCACAAAATAAAGTTAACATGTTGTTTTAATTGCATAGTGAATTCCGTAAAAATGGCGTGCAAAAAACCATGGAGGAATCGCTGTTTTTTTCATTTTCTACCCCACAAATATTTTTTTTTCTCGTTTCCTAATACATTATATGGCACAATAAATGGTGCTACGAAAAACTACAACTCGTCCCACAAAAATCAAGCCCTCATAGGACTATATCGCTGGAAAAATAAAGACGTTATGGCTTTTGGAAGGTGGGGAGGAAAAAACGAAAATGAAAATCTGAAAAAGGGCTGTGGCGGGAAGGGGTTAAAAAGGACTGACCTGGAATTTATAATCTAAATCAGATTTGTCAACAGTAGTCTGTTACATGCTGCACAGGGGAGAGATACTGACATACTGCTCGCACAGTGCCTCAGTATTACCAGAGGTCTCACTATAAAGATCTGTTAGAAAATTACTGTTAACATTAACGTAATAAAAAAAATTGTTCTCAGCTGGGGTGGGTACAATACACAAATTCTGCTATAGGGCCCTTTGATTTCTGTTTATGCCCCTGTGTATTATGAAGCAGCAGGAGGAGGCTAGAAGCAGCAGAAGTAAATCCTGTCTCTGCTTTGCCTGAGTGGCTGCTGGTTCTGTGTGTATGTAGTGAGAGACTCAGATTAACCCTTTAAAAGTCGCGGTCTCCTCCTCCAGCAGATTAACCCTTTACAAGCAACTGTCTCGTCTGCCTCCTCTAGAAGATTAAAGGGTAACCAAACTTTTAAAAAACTTCTGACGTATCCTAGTAACATGTCAGATGCTTTGATCGGTGGGGGTCCGAGCACTGAGACTCCCACCGATCACTAAAATTAAGTGGCAGAAGCACTCGGGTGAGTGCTGTGCTGTTTCGTTTATAATTGGCCTTCATCGGAAAGCCGTGCGAGCGGTGTACGGGCACAATAGAAAGCCTATGAGTCTGTACACAGTTTGCTCAGCTTTCTGAGGAAAGCCGATCAAAAATGAAGAAGCACAGCGCTCAATTGAGCACTCCTGCAGTTTTGTTTTAGCGATCGGTGGAGGTCTCAGTGATCGGATCTCCATTGTTTGAAACCTCTGACATGACACTAGGACATAACAAAAGTTTTTTAAAAGTTTAGTCACCTTTAAAACATTTACAAGCAGTTGTCTGCCCCTCCTCTAGCTGGGCTGCATAATACACAGAGAAATCTTATTACATGGCTGAAGAAATAACAGTATTCTGTATGAAGTAAAGTTCAGGATCTTGCCTGGAGGTGAGGACATTTTTGCCCAATTTGCATTTTGATGATTTGTCACGATTTATAATCCATTGGTGAATTAATTCCCCAGGTTTGAAATGAGCTTTTGGCAAATTTATAAGAAAAAGAAGTGGATCTTTACTACCATTGTATGGACCAACAAATAATCAAAACTGGCAAAGCAGGCAAATTGATTCACTCGCCCCTACTCCTGGCCAGATTTGAGCACAAGGGTCCATTCACATAATGTAAAGAATTAGCTCCTCCCCTTTACAGTTGGTACCTCCCACAGAAGTAATTTCCCAATATTTGGACCTCACTTTGCTGAAATGAAAGTAGAGAGTGTGTCTTGTAAAACTGAGGTAAATCCACTGTTCTATTAATGACATACATTGGAAATACTTCTGATAATTTAATCTTCAGTCACTGTTTGTGTTTTTCTCACAAAAGAGGTCAGTATTAAATTACAAACTTGGATAAATTGAAGGCTTAGGAAGAGTGCAAATGAGGGTTATTAAGGTAAGGATAGGCACAAGAGATAATAAAGTCCACAATGTTCGAAAATACTGGGTAATATGACATGGGAAAGGACTTAGGGATATTATTTGGGGATGAAATTATTAATTTATTAAATGTTTTCTCTGTTAAAAATCTATATTGAAATGTAATTATATTGTATTAATTGAGATTTACCAGAATGGTTTTGTAAATGGAGTAGTAATAAACAGTACAATAATAAACACAAGTTTCATATTTTTCATTATTATTGTTGTAATTATTGTTTCATTAACAGTAAATGACACATTTCTCAAAGAACATTTGGATATTACCAGAATAAATCAAGGTGAGCAGTTTAGAATATTTTATTTTAGTTTAAAAATGGGATGTTTTGTGTTACTTTTTTTTTTTTGTATGATTTTTCACTGCATTTTATTGTCTGTTTTCCACCTTTAGGTTTGGATATGTTTGAAGGAGACATTGTTCCCAATGTAGTGAGTACTTATTAATAAAGAAATAAGTTATTATGTACTGCAAACATACGGTAGAGAACAACAAAGTAATGGAAGTATTTATATCAAAGTAGCACTACTGTTTAGCTTCACATTGGTTTCACTCCTTGGGCAGTTTTTAGGAAGGAAATGTTGGAACGTAGAACCTGAACTGTGTATACAATGTAATTACAAAATCTCAATAGTATTCCCTACGCATGGAGACCACCCTGATATTGGCCAGTTCTTTAAGAAAAACTTCTAGTTCTTTGAAGGATCGACTTTGCTTTAGAATTATCCTTGCAGGATAAGATTTTTGTATTTTCTTTCTATATTTTTTTAGCAATATTATATCATTTCAAGAGTTTCCACCATAAGGTTTTCTTATATTAAACAATGGCCTCCTATACTTAGTTTTTAAAAAAAATAATATATAATTAGAAACAATAACCATTGGACTCCTAAGGGCATGATCTGACATGGCGGATTTGCGGTATGGATTCCGCAAATCCGCAGCGATTTACAGTACAATACAAGTGGATGCGGTATTTCAAAAATTATCCACATGTATAAACCTACAAAATATTGGGACAAAGCCCCAATGTACTAGAAAATGTATAAAAAAAACTTTATTAAACATACAAGACAGATAAATAAAAGGAGTCACCGGAGTGAAACATATAGGATAAACACATGTCCGAAGCAATATGGATACATCTTATATGTAAGGGGTGTAGTGCTAAATAATATATGGATTCATAAAAACATGTATCAAAAAATGCCATGAATTGTCTTTGCAAAGGTGTAAAGTATGTATAGACATGGACAAGAGGCTAGATGCAAAAAATAATAGTGCTAAGATATGTACAGCACATGTTCAGCATGTAATATAACATGCATCGATACATACCCAACTGGATGGTACCAAGTATTTTCATACTTTTTCTAGTACATTGGTGCTTTGTCCCATTATTTTGTATGTTTATACATTTGGTTTTGTGGGATTCACCCCTTTACTGGTCTCTATGTAGTTGCATGATTTGACTAACTACTGGGAATATATAACATTGTGGCATACTGTTTTTATCTATATGAGAGTACGATATTTTAGATGTAGCAGTATTTTCGAATCTGCAGCAGATATTCACAGTGGATTTTAGCCTTTGTAATGCATAGGCTGAAACCTGCCGCAAATCCGCTGCTTAACCTGCAATAAAATCTGCATGTTTCATATGCAGATTTTAATACAGATCTGTTGTGGATTTGCCCAGAAATTTGAGGAAAAACCTGCAGCAGAAATTGTCTGGCACATCTAAACATGCCCTTAAAACTTTTCACTATGCTTGTACGATTCTATCATTAGGTAGTACCACTATTGCATGTAATTCAAATTGTGTTGTAGTAGATGCCATAACCACACCAAGAATCACCTGAACATGACATAAATTTCCAAATCCCTCAAAGTACATGTAGTCCTGCTGAGGTGTTGTTCAGATCAATAAATCATTTTAACGCATTATTAGTAGACACAGTGGTAATTTTTTGCCTGTACAGTACATCATGTAACGTTCAAAAAACTAACTCCAATCCTAGATAGTAAAGCAGGCAGTGCTCGACTGGGCCTCCTTGGGCCCGCCAGAGGTAATGATTATGACGATCTGTCCTCCATCTACTCCATCAATTTTTTCTCTGTAAACTTTATTGATTTATTTTTTAAATTTTTTTCAGTCCCACCACGTGACTTAATTATGCAATTACTTGCTCGCTTTTATAAGCCTGTCAGTGTAAATAAGGACCTGATAGGAGTACAAATGGCAGACCTGGGGGCATATACTAGGGCCCCCTCCCTCTGAAAACTACTTAGATGCTATGGTCGCTATTGACCGCGGCATCTAGGTGGTTAAATGCCAGGGATCGGAGATTTCTTTGATCCTGGTGGCTAGAGCAGAAGCTCTGGTGTGCTTAGACACCCGAACATCCGCTCCACATGTTGGGCTTTTTCCACAGCACGTTAAAAAGGCAGCGCTGTGGAATAAAGCCAGTCAGTGGCCACCATAAAAAGGCATATTGGCGGTTACAAACGGGTTAATTGAATTATAGTCTTTGTAGTTATCATTGCACACACACAGGACACATTATCAATGAAGTCTAATAGGTTATTTGTGAATCGACCAAGAAAATATAGACCCTAATAATAACAATAATAGACTCCTACTAGGCTACTGTAAGATGTACCCTTATGTATGTGAAGTTATATAAGGAGTAGATATTAGCAGCCAATTGTATTTGAAATTTATGTTCATTTCTGAATTTTAAAATGGTTATTGAAGCCTCATCATTACATTAATCCATGAATATTATTTACTTATTGGTGCAGGGAAGAAACACAATCATTGGAAATAACTATAGATGGCCAAAGACAATACCTTACTATTTAGAGGGTAGTCTGGGTGAGTGCTTTTCAACATTACTATGGATAAAGTGTACATGTTTATATTTAAAGAGGCTTCTCATATGTTTGTGAATTGCATGAACAGAAGTCCTCTAATATACATCAATTATCAGAATCCTGTATTTTACATGTGGGATCATTTTTATAATATAACATTCTTTATAGTTTAGCTTTTCATGGATTCGTTGACTTTTACAACAAGCTATTTCTGTTATATTGGACTTCATCCCCTAACATTCACATTAAAATTGTGAAAAAAAAACTTCCCAAAAGTTGATTATTTGTGTACACCATGAACCTACTGTATCAGTGAACATATTGTGTATACGATAAAAAGTTCTATATAGGTTCCCCACTGTTTAGAGGACAATACCTGACTTCTATTAACAACATACTCTAAAATACATTGTACAGTATGTGCAATGTAAATGTGTGTGTGTGTGTGTGGGGGGGGGGGGATAGGCTTCCTAAATATATGCCATTATTAAGCAAGTCCCCATACTGAAAGCTGGCAGACATGAGGGAAGCCTGCAAAAACTGATGGCCAGACTCTTTATAAGTTTATTTGTTATTGGTCTATTGGTGATTTCACGTGACTGTGACATCCAATCGCTGCATGCCACGGCGACATTGCATGATCATGATAGGACGTAGTTATGGACGTCACTACTTTCATTAGGTACAGTAGGTATATTTGAAAGTTTAATTGAAAATTTAAAGGACAAGCTTTTTTCATAAATGTAACAGCTCTTCCAATTCCTGGGGGAAACTGCCAACATAACATCACAGTATGGCTATCCTCCCACTCCTTCCCTGTGCATCATTGGTAGATCTTAGTCACCTTCTATTCTGACGAGGGGAAAATCCCCAGGACATTAGGAGTTCATTAATAATTTATCAGTATAGTTTATCTTATTTAATGCACTGTGTCTTTCATTTGTGTTTCTACTTGCTTTTCTCCCCCCAGGGGGTCTATCAAAAGAAAAAGTATATATTATGTTGGGCAGAAAAAGCATCTTGTGCTATATTTGCACTGTAAAGTTTAAAGTGTAGCTAAACATTTAACAAACTTCTGACATGTCATAGTGACATGTCATGTCAGAAGTTTTGATTGGTGGGGGTCCGAGCACTGAGACCCCTACCAATCGCAAAAACTAAGCAGCTGAAGCGCTCATGTGAGCGCTAAGCCAATTCGTGTCTTTTCGGCTTTTTCCGGAAATGAATGTATCTGAGTACAGACTCAATGGAAAGTCTTTGAGCTCGTACTCCAATACATCGGCTTTCCGGAAAAAGCAGAGCAGACACGAAGCGCCTGAGTGCTTCAGCTGCTCGTTTTAGCGATTTGGTGGGCGTCTCACTGTTTGGGCCCCCACCAATCAAAGCTTCTGACATGTCACTATGACATGTCAGACGTTTGTTAAACGTTTAGCTACACTTTAAATTGTTTGGCAGGTACTGGGAAATTATAGTAGGCTTGCTGGTTTATCTAAAATTGCTAGGCGATGGGATTAACGGCCGAGACACCATCTCAGGCCGTTGACTGTGCCATAACAGCGCCAATACGTCACAATGTGGCTTCGCTGCATCCTGACACTAAGGGCGCACTTATTTTAAAAAAAGGTGCTGTACCGCCAATGTGTATTTAGTATGTGGGCAAAGACATTAAGAGATCTGCTGAGAAGGTAGGAGTGTTCTTGACTCTGTCCGACAAGTGCGAGCCAGCCAGCCAGACAGCCATTAAACGCCTGACTAAATCACGATTTGTAAGAACTGTAGAGTTAACACCTGCCTAAGTAAAGACTCAGTGTCATGCCCATGGCCGCGGGCCATCAGGTTCACTCACCTCCTGATGCCCGCAGCCATGGATCTGCGAGCGCTGGCCCCAGTCTCCTCCTCAGGAGACGTCAGCGCTCACTTCTGCTCATCTCAGCTGGGTCCCGTACGGTGCGCACGCATGCTCGTGTCCGCTCTTAAAGGGGCAGCGCGTGCACCGGACTTTCATGATTAATTAGCCCAAAGCACCCGGGACTATAAGAAGGGCTCAGCCCCTTACTCCCACACCTGAGCGTTGTTGTCGTACCCTAAGTTTGTCTATGCAAATGTTCTCCTAGTTTTTCCCAGTGTTCCCTGCTCCTGTATCCTGCATCCCGTGCTATACTGGTCAAGTGCCGTGCTGAGCTGAAGTCGTGCTGTGCTGTATACCACGCCTGTCCTGCTTCACCACGCCTGACGTCTACCTGCTGGCTAGTCCCAGCCGAGCCTGCCTTGCTACTGTCCGAGAAGCCACAGGTACCCTATACGAACTATAGACTGTAACCTGCACCATGTTGGCCAGCTACCATACCGTCAAGGCGGTACGGCCCAGTGGGTCCATGAACCCTATGTGACAGTACGCTCATGCCATGAACCCCGCTGGTCGATCCAAGACCAAGATGACGTCACAAGAGATGCGGACGGATAAGCTGGACCTCCAGTCTCGACAGGACCAACTCCTACAGACCTTGAACATTCTCGCACGTCGGCAGGAGGCACAAACTGCCGTTCCTCCAACTACACCACCTGGCAGTGTTGATCCCCGTTTTTCTTTGCCACTTCCTGACCGCTATGATGGAGATACAGGTACCTGTCAGGGATTTTTGAACCAGTGCCAGATCCACTTCAGCCTGTATGCAAGGACATTTTTGTCTGATGGCGCAAGGGTTGCTTTCATCATCTCTCTCCTCACTGGCAAGGCTCTTGCATGGGCGAATCCTATTTGGGAGAGACAAGGACCAGACATCCGTGACTTCCAGGGCTTTCTCCGGACTTCTCGCATGGTGTTTGTGGAGCCTGGACGAGTCTCATCGGCAGCGGTTTCCATGCTAAACCTACGCCAAGGAGACACCTCCGTGAGCGAGTATGCCATCCACTTCTGCACCCTGGCGTGAGAACTGTTGTGGAACAATGAGGCCCTGGTGGCTACATTCTGGCAGGGTCTGTCTCCTAAAATTAAGGACGAACTTGCCGCTTGAGATCTACCGTCTACCCTGGATGACCTTATACTTCTGTCCGCCCGGATTGATATGAGGATCCGAGAACGGCTCCAAGAGGCTCGTTGAGATGAAGCCCTTCCTAGTCCGGTTACACCCTTGCAGCAACCTCTGCTGTCCACAGGTGCCAATCCTCCTAAGGAGTCTGTGAGGATAGACCAGTGTAAGCTATCCACCCAGGAGAAACAACGCAGACACACTTTGGGACTCTGTCTATATTGTGGCCTCGGAGGCCATCTTGTGCGTCTGTGTCCCCAAAAGTCCCAAAGCCTAGGGTTGCTAGGAGAGACAACCTTGGATAAAAAAGGACTTCCGTCTAAATTGTCCATGCCAGTGACCATAGTGTCTGGCGAGAGAACGCATCAGGTCTCTGCATATCTGGACTCTGGATACGCTGCTAATTTCATTTGTAGAGACCTGGTGGATCTTCTTCAATTACCCACTACCCCTCGGGAGACGCCATTGACGGTTGCATCTGTGAATGGACTACCTCTGCCAGATCCAGTTATTGCTGTGACCAAGCCATGGAGGCTCCAAGTGGGAGCTCTCCACTCCGAGCTGTTATCGTTCTTTGTCTTGTCCAAGGCCGTTAACCCTGTGCTGCTGGGCGTGCCTTGGCTCAGATTACATGCCCCAGTCCTGGACTGGAACTCTGGAGAGGTTCTCCAGTGGCGCCCCGAGTGTCACAAGCTTTGCCTGGGATAGATTTGTTCGGCTCAGCCTCCTCTGCCTCAGTCATTGCCAGGATTGCCTGGTCATTATGCTGCATTTTCGGATATCTTCAGCAAGAAGAAGGCGAGATGCTGCCCCCACCGTATTGAGCTGATTCCTGGTGCATCCCTTCCCCATGGTAGGGTATATCCTCTCTCCTTACCAGAGACTCAGTCCATGTCCACCTATGTTAAAGAGAACTTGGAGAGGGGCTTCATACGGAAATCTTCCTCTCCCGCAGGAGCCGGGTTCTTCTTCGTCAAGAAAAGGGATGGTTCTCTACGTCCCTGTATCAACTACCAGGGTCTCAACCAGATCACGGTGAAAAATAAGTATCCGTTGCCACTGATCTCAAAACTGTTTGATCGTATACGTGGTGCCAAGATTTTTTCCAAACTAGACCTGCGTGGGGCATACAACCTAATCCGGATTCGCCAGGGTGACGAATGGAAGACTGCATTTAACACCCGTGATGGACACTATGAGTACCTAGTAATGCCCTTCGGCCTGAGTAATGCTCCCGCGGTCTTCCAGGAGTTTGTTAATAACCTCTTCCGTAACCTCCTCTATGTTTGTGTTGTGGTCTATCTTGATGACATCTTGATTTTTCTCCAGATCCTATGACTCCTCAGGGACATGTCTGTCAAGTTTTGATGCGGTTAAGGGAGAATCGTCTGTACGCCAAGTTGGAGAAGTGCGTGTTTGAGAAAGATGCTCTACCTTTCCTGGGCTACATCGTCTCAAATTGAGGTCTCGAGATGGATCCTGAAAAGGTAAAGTCCGTTCTGGAATGGCCATGCCCTCAAGGCTTGAGGGCCATACAGTGCTTTCTGGGATTCGCCAGTTTTTACAGACAGTTCATCCCAAACTTCTCCTCACTGACTTCTTCTATCTCTAACCTCACCAAGAAGGGCATGCACGCCAAGGTGTGGACTCCTGAGGCAGAGTCTGCATTTAATAGCCGCCTTCATGTCAGCCTTTATCCTCCATCATCCAGATGTTTCGCTACAGTTCTCGTTGGAGGTGGACACATCCTCTGTCGGTGCTGGCTCACTCCTGTTCCAGAGAGGTTCCAAGGGCAAATCAATGGTATGTGGATATTTCTCTAAGCACTTCTCTTCCGCAGAACACAACTACTCGATTGGGGATCGGGAGTTACTGGCCATCAAATTGGCTCTGGAGGAGTGGAGACATATACTAGAGGGCGCAGCTCATTTTATCCTAATTTTTACGGACCACAAGAACCTCACTTATCTCCAGACGGCCCAATGACTGAATCCTCGTCAGGCCAGGTGGTCGTCGTTCTTTACCAGGTTCTAGTTTGAGCTCCATTATCGCCCGGCTGACAAAAATGTGAGGGCCGATGCCTTGTCCATGTCTTTCGAGACAGAGGACACCATGGAGAGTCCACAGAACATTATTGATCCGTCTTGCATTGTCTCTGTCAACCCCCTGCAAGTTGGGGACATTCCTCCAGGAAAGACTTTTGAGCGCCTGGCTGACAGAGGGAGAATTCTACGCTGGGGACACCCTCTAGACTGGCAGGTCACTCGGGTACCCGTAAGACCCAAGATCTGATTGCCCGTCATTTCTGGTGGCCCACGCTGCCCAAAGACATTATGGACTTTGTGTCTTCCTGTTCAGTGTGTGCAGCTAACAAGGTCACTCACTCCAGACCTTCTGGCCTGCTCTAGCCATTGCCTGTGCCCGATGCTCCCTGGCAACATATAGCTATGGACTTTATCACTGACCTGCCTCTCTCTGCGGGATGCAGTACTGTCTGGGTGGTGGACCAATTTTCGAAGATGGCCCACTTCGTTCCTTTGACCAGTCTTCCTTCTGCTCCGTAACTGGCCAAGCTTTTCATCCAACACATTTTCAGCCTGCACGGCTTGCCGCAGCATATTGTGTCTGATCGGGGGGTTCAGTTCTCCTCGAAGTTCTGGAGAGCCCTCTGTGGACTCCTAGTTGTAAAGTTGGACTTTTCCCTCAACCTACCATCCTCAGTCCAATGGTCAGGTCGAGAGGATCAATCAGATCTTGGAGAACTACTTACGCCATTTCATCTCCAAGCAGCATGATGACTGGGTGCAGTTGCTCCTGTGGGCTGAATTTTCTTACTATAATCATACCAGCGAGTCCACAAGGAAGACACCGTTCTTTATTGTCTATGACCAACACATACGAATTCCTCTCCCGGTGCCTGATACGTCCAAGCTACCAGCTGCTGACACTGCTTTTAGGGACTTTTTGCAGATCTGGCAGCAGACTCGATCTTCCATCCTGCTGGCGGTCGACCGCATGAAACGGAAGGCGGATAGAAGGAGCAGATAACCGCCTCAGTTTCTCCCTGGCACGAAGGTCTGGCTGTCCTCCAGGAATATCCAACTGAGGGTGCCATCTTACAAATTTGCTCCCAGGTTCCTCTGACCCTTCGAGATCCTGCAGCAGATCAACCCTGTCACCTACAAGCTTCGGCTGCCTTCTACCCTCAAGATTCCCAACTCCTTCCATGTCTCCCTCCTGACACCGGTGGTTCTGAACCGCTTTACCAAGACTCCTAGGCCAGCGGTTGCCTCCAGCGGCTCTTCAGACTCCTTCGAAGTTAAGGAGATCTTGGACACCAAGAAAGTAAGAGGAAAGATTTTTAATTTGGTGTATGGAGGGGGTTTGGTCCTGAAGAGAGGTCCTGGGAGCCAGAGGAGACCCTCAATGCTCCTACCCTTCTGAAGAAGTTTCTCTCTCGCTCTGGCCCCAAGAAGAGGGGGTGTAAGAGGGGGGATACAGTCATGCCCATGGCCGACAGTATCTGTCACTCACCTCCTGACGCCCGCAGCCATGGCTCTGTGAGCACTGGCCCCAGTCTCCTCCTCAGGAGACGTCAGCGCTCACTTCCGCTCACCTCGGCCGGGTCCCGTAGGGTGTGTGCACACGCTAGTGCCCGCTCTTAAAGGGGCAGCGCGCATTGGACTTTCATGATTAATTAGCCCATAGCACCCTGGACTATAAGAAGGGCTCAGCCCCTTCCTCCCACGTCTGAGCGTTGTTGTCGTACCCTAAGTTTGTCTATGCAAATGGTCTCCTAGTGTTTCCCAATTCGCAGTGTTCCCTGCTCCTGTATCCCGTGCTATCCTGGTCAAGTGCCGTGCTGAACTGAAGTCGTGCTGTGCTGTATACCATGCCTGTCCTGCTTCACCACACCCGACGCCTACCTGCTGCCTAGTCCCAGCCCAGCCTGCCTTGCTACTGTCCGAGCTGCCACAGGTACTCTATACTAACTATAGACTGTAACCTGCGCCCTGTTGGCTAGCTGCCATACCACCAAGGCGGTACTGCCCAGTGGGTCCACGAACCCTATGTGACACTCTGTTTTTGCCATCACTCCTGTCTCCAAGCCCTCATTTCCATGACAACCCTGCATAGGGACATACATCATCCAGACCCACATTAAAGTATTATAAAACATACGAGCAGTTGTGTAGCTATAAGTGGTGCAAAGACCCCTTCAGTGTAAGACTCTATTCCCATTTAGTTTTTGCTTTCCATTGGAGGTATATATCGGGAGGATTTCCTGACATATATCTTTGATGGAATACTGCGACCAATGCCATTCTATAGGCATAAAGTGGCATATGTCACCAATAGGCTTCCATTGTAAAGAAACATATACCGTGCAATAAACTTTTTTACTGTGCCTCTGTATAGGAAAGTGCATCAACTACGCTTTCTTATACAGCAAAAAAAAAAAAAAAAGGACGCCAACGCATACTGCCATTGGCCTGGGTGCATGGGACCCTATGGATACATTCGGCATATGCATCGGGAGCTTTCCAGGCACATATTCCAAACATAATTAAAAACTAAATTTAAACAGGTACTGTTACATATTTTGCATTGGGGCCCAGGAGCTTCATGTTACATTTTTGTATACTAGCAATCAATGATCGTACATAAATAATCTATGAGTAATGCATAGTCATATTTTGTTAACTGGACATTTTTTGGAATTACAGAGATGAATGCAAAAGGAGTTATTCTGAAAGCATTTGAACGTTTCAGGTTTAAAACGTGTATTGATTTCCAACCTTGGAAAGGTGAAACTAATTACTTGTCACTGTTTGCTGGATCAGGGTAAGCAATATTATCGTTGATTTATATTCACATGTACAAAACAATATGCAGTTTATTGGGGTACTTGTGAACAGAAGCCCTTCTCACAGGAGGCCTGTATATCCAATCCCTTACAACACGACACAAGAATAAAATATTTACAAAATGTTCTCACATTTGTAATACACATGGCTGAAGGAAATTTTTTCCCATTTTGACATTCATGGCATATCCACAGGACATGCCATAAATGTCTGATAGATGTGGGTATCATCTTTGCACTGCTGAGCTCTTTCCATAACTCCCAATCAATAGAATGGAGAGAGCCGCGTACATGCGCGGCACTCTCCAACAGTCCCCGTCTGGAATCGACAGCTTGTAGCCGCACCAAGAGAAACGTGGTCGGGTAACAACCGTTCTCAATATAGGTGCGAATCCCCAGGGATGTTTGGTATTCCTAACATCAACCATACTGCCTATATACAGTTAGGTCCAGAATTATTTGGACAGTGACACAAGTTTGGCATTTTAGCTGCTTACCAAAACATATTGAATATACAGTTATATAATCAATATGGGCTTAAAGTGCAGACTTTCAGCTTTAATTTGAGGGTATTCACATCCTAATTTGAGGTAGGGTTTAGGAATTACAGCTCTTTAATGTGTAGCTGCCTCTTTTTCAAGGGACCAAAGGTAATTGGACAATTATCTCAACAGCTTTTTAATGGGCTGTTCCCTCATTAATCCATCATCAATTAAGCAGGTAAAAGGTCTGGAGTTGATTCCAGGTGTGGCATTTGCATTTGGAAGCTGTTGCTGTGAACCCACAACATGAGGTCAAAGGAGCTCTCAATGGTAGTGAAACAGACCATCGTTAGGCTGAAAAAAAATGAAGAAATCCATCAGGGAGATAACACAAGTGTTAGGAGTGGCCAAATCAACAGTTTGGTACATTCTTGAAAAAAAAAATAGCGCACTGGTGATCTCGTGAACTCCAAAAGGCCTGGACGTCCACGGAAGACAACAGTGGTGGATGATCACAGAATCCTTTCCATGGCGAAGAAAAACCCCTTCACAACATCTACACGAGTGTAGATCACTCTCCTGGAAGTAGGTGTATAAGTATCTAAGTCTACCATAAACAGAAGACTTCATGAGAGCAAATACAGAGAGTTCACCACAAGGTGCAAACCATTAATAAGTCTCAAAAATAGGCCAGATTAGACTTTGCCAAACAACATCTAAAGAAGCCAGCCCAGTTCTGGAACAGCATGAAACTAAGACCAACCTGTACCAGAATGATGGGAGGAAGAAAGTATGGAAAAGGCTTGGAATGGCTCAAGATCCAAAGCACATCACATCCTCTGACAAAAAAAGGTGGCGGCAGTGTGATGGCATGGGCATGCATGGCTGCCAAAGGCACTGTGTCACTAGTGTTTATTGATGTTGTGAGTGTAGACAGAAGCAGCCGGATGAATTCTGAAGTGTTCAGGGATATATTTTCTGCTCAGATTCAACCAAATGCAGCAAGGTTGATTGGATGTTGCTTCACAGTACAGATAGACAATAACCCAAAACATCCTGCGAAAGCAACCCAGGAGTTTTTTTAAGGCAAAGATGTGGAATATTCTGCAATGGCCAAGTCAATCACCAGATCTCAACCCGATCGAGCATGCATTTCACTTGCTTAAGACAAAACTTAAGGCAGAAAAACCCACAAACAAGCAACAACTGAAGACGGCTGCAGTAAAGGCCTGGCAAAGCATCACAAAGGAGGAAACACAGCGTTTGGTGATGTTCATGGGTTCCAGACTTCAGGCAGTCATTGCCTGCAAAGGATTCTCTACACAGTATTAACAAAAAACACATTTTAGTTATGAAGATTGTGTCACTGTCCAAATAGTTCTGGACCTAACTGTAGTTTTATCTATTAACCTCTTCCCGCCCTGCTCCGCAATAGTACGTCCTGCCGAGGGATTAGTTCCCGCATCAGGACGTACAGTTGCGGAGTAGTTCCCGGCGCACACTGTCCTAACGGACAGTGTCCGGGAACCGGGAGGTCAGTTGTCCCTGACAGCTGACACTCCAGCCTTGCCGGTCAGCGGACCATCGCCGCTGATTTCGGCAATTAAGATTGCCGTCGCCGCATTTAAGTGGTTTGAAGCACATCGGCAGCCCCCATGAAGTGATCGTGGGGGCTACTGATGCTTGTCGTGGCAATCAGAGGTCAGACAATGACCTCCGGGTTGCCATGTACGGAAGCCTCGGAGGAGCAGCCTCCGCTGGTCCTCCGAGGCTTCCTGTCAGTGTGACTGTCACGTCACAATGACAGTTGAAATGCATTACACTACGTGTATTCCAGCAGCGATCAGAGCTGCAAGTCTAAGTGTCCCCTAGTGGGACAAGTGAAAAAAGTGAAAAAAAGTAATAAAAATGTTTTAAAAAAGTGTAAAAATAAAAGTTAGAAGTTATATAAACAAACACTGCATTTTTTTCCTATAAAAAGTCTTTCATTATAGGAAAAAATTGAACACGTTAAAAAAGGTACACATATCTGGTATCACCGCGTTCGTAACGACTCCAACTATAAAACTATAATGTTATTTTTCCCGCACGATTAATCAATAAAAAAACGACACCAGAATCGCTATTTTTTGGTCACCATCCCTCCCAAAATAGAGAATAAAAAGTGATCAAAAAGTCACATGTACCCGAAAATAGTACCAATAAAAACTACAACCCGTCCTGCAAAAAATAAGCTCTTTCACAGCTTTTTTGACTGAAAAATAAAAAAGTTACGACTCTCAGAATATGGTGACACAGAAAATAAATTATTTTATAAAAAAGTGATTTTATTGCACAAACGCTGAAAAAAAACCAAAAAACCTATATACATATCGTATCGCCGTAATCGTATCAACCCGCAGAATAAAGTAAAATTGTCATTTATAGTGCACGGTTAACGCCGCAAAAAATAAACTAAAAAACATTGTCAGAATTGCTTGTTTTTGGTCACCCGGCTTGCAAAAAAATGTAATAAAAAGTGATAAAAAAAAAAATCGCATGTACCCCAAAATGGTACCAATGAAAAGTACAGATTGTCCCGCAACAAATAAGCCCTCACGCAGCTCCGGTGGTGAAAAAATAAAGAAGTTCTGGCTCTCAGAATATGGCGATGCAAAATGTGCAGTGTTTTCTAAAAGCGGGTAACATCCAATACCATTTGTCAGTGCGACACCGGCCACATATCTATGAATTATTATTTATTTACCGCATTTTTATACCCTCTTATTATGCCCTGATGTTCTCCGCACAGATTACATATGCCCGCACATTATAAACTGAAATACCAGCAAAACCCAAAGCAGAAAAACTACCAAGCAAAATCTGCGCTCCAAAAGCAAAATGGCGTCCGTCCCATTCTGAGCCCCGCAGCGTGCCCAAACAGCAGTTTGCGTCCACATATATGGCATCGCCATACCCGGGAGAACACGCTTAACGTTTTATGAGGTATTTGCCTTCAGTGGCACAAACTGGGCACAACATATTATGCACTAAAATGGAATATCAGTGGAAAATTGCAATATTCACACCATCCGCTGTGCATTAACCCCTTTGCGCACTACGGCTTAATAGCACGTCATGGTGCGGGGGTTGATGTATGGAGCGGGCTCACGTGCTGAGCCCGCTCCATACGCTGCGGGTGTCGGCTGTGTATTACAGCTAACACCCAGGACTAACGGACAGGAACAGCGATCGTGCGGTTACAGAAGCCTGTAAAAATAACAATATACTGCAATACATTAGTATTGCAGTATATTGTACCAGCGATCTAATGATCGCTGGTACAAGTTCCCTAGGGGGACTAATAAAATGTGTAGAAGAATTAAAGTTAATTAGTAGTGAGAGAGAAAAAAGGTGAAAGTTGAAAAAAAAAACCTTTTCCCATTTTTCTTCTAAAGTAATGTAAAAAAATAAACAGAATTGATATCGCTACGTCCGTAAAAGGCCGAATAATTACAATATACCATTATTTAACTCGCACGGTGAGCACAGTAAAAACGTAAATAATTTAAACCGTCAAAATCGCTGTCGTTTTTACCGCACGGCCAAAGCTGTAAAAACGAAAACCCCCAAAAAATGGAATCAGATTTTTTTCCTATATTACTATATTTTCCTATTTTTCTTCAGTTTCCCAGTACTTTTTATGGCACTTTAAATGGTATCAATAGAAACTACAATTCCTCCCGCAAGAAATAAGCCCTCGCATCACTCTAAAAAGAAAAAAGTTATGGCTCTTGGAAGGCGGGTAGTGAAAAACGAAAATAAGAACGCAAAAAATGGATCAGTCCTGAAAGGGTTAATTCATTCCTAATGAAAAAAATGTATGACCACATGTGGGGTATTTCCGCACCCGGGAGAAATAGCTTTACAAAAATTGGTTGTTTATTTCTCCTTTATCCCTTGTGAAAATGAGAAAATTAAACATTTTAGTGGAAAAAAATTGTGATATTAATTTTCTCCGCCTAATTCTAATAAATTCTGCAAAAGACCCATGGAGTCTAAATGCTCACTATAACCCTAGAAAAATTCCTTGAGGGGTGTTTCCAAAATGTGGTAACTTGGGGGGCTTCCACTGTTTTGGTCCCTCCAGGGCGTTGCAAAGGCGGCATGGCACCAAAAACAATCCAGCAAAATCTGTGCTCCAAAATCCAAATGGCGCTCCTTCCCTTCTGAGGCTTGCTGTGGGTCCAATCAGCAGTTTATTACCACATATGGGATATTGCGGTAACTGGGAGACATTGCTTTACATATGTTGGGGTGCATTTTCTTTATTATTTCTTGTAAATATTAAAAATTTCTATGTTTTTTCAGAAGAAAAGTAGATTTTCATTTTTACAGACTAATTCTAATAAATTTAGCGAAAAACCTGTGTGGTCAAAATGCTTACTATACACCTAGATAAATTCCTTGAGGGGTGTAGTTTCCAAAATGTGGTAACTTTTGGGGTGTTTCCACTGTTTTGGCACCACAAGACCTCTTCAAACCTGACAAGGTGCCTAAAATATATTCTATCCGCTGGATACGTCATCAGTTGTCAGAAAGTGGACAACCCCTTTAACCCCCTCCTGCTGCAGCAAGTTTTGACCATCCTGGCAGAGCCTCATTTTTAAATCTGACATGTGGCACTTTGCAGTAATAACTCAGGATTGCTTTTACTTATCTAAAGTGGTTTACATATTAGAAGCCTCTACAAATCACCCCATTTTAAAAACTGCACCCCTCAAAGTATTTAAAACATCATTTTGGAAGTTTCTTAAACCTTAAAGGGGTTTCCCATAAGGGACATTTATGACATATCCACAGGATATGTCATAAATGTCAGATAGATGCGGGTCCCACCTCTGGGACCCGCACCTGTCTCTAGAATAGGGCCCCCTAAACCCCGTTCTACCACTCTGTGATTCCCAGCAATGTAAGAAGAGAACAGCGTAGCTGAGCTACGTGGTTTCCGTAACTTCCATAGTAGTTAATAGCAGTTACGGAAAAAGCGTAGCTTTTTTTTATTTGCAGATATTCAATTTTAATCCTTTTTTTTTTCTGTAACACAGCAAGTTTTAACAGAAAAACGCAACTCAATATTTATTACCCTGATTTTGCAGTTTTTAGAATATCTCATATGTGGCCCTAATGTGCTATTTGACTGAAACACAGACCTCAGAAATGAAGGATGTTTTCAAGGCCCCACAATAGATTTGCTGAGACCTTGATGTGCCAAAACATAAGATACACTCCCAAAAATACCCCATTTTGGAAACTATACCACCAAGGAATAAATTTAGGGGTGCAATGAGCAGTTTGACCCCACAGGGACTTCATAGATTTTATTAGAATTGGGCCGTCAACATAAAATATTGTATTTTTTCCAATAAGATGTAGTTTTAGCTCAACATTTTTTATTTTCACAAGGAATAAAGAATAAAAAAGCACCACGATATTTGAAAAATAATTTGTCCAGAGTATGACAATACCGTGCCATGTTGCATTTGCAGAGCCCCTGAGGTACCAGTACAGTGAAAACTCCCCAGAAGTGAATCCATTTCGGAAACTTCAAATGAAAACCACTAGTGAGCATGTTGATATAGAGCGCAGTGGGTGTTGCAGATTGAAAATGATAATTTGTCAATAGATATGCCATTTTAGTGCCCAATTTGTTGTGACCAGCACATGCCACTGTGAAAAGACAGCTCTCTAATTATTATACACGGTTTCCTGCTTTTATAAACACCCTATATGTGGCCCTAATTTTTTGCTTTTGCGGCCTAATTTGGCAATTTTCATGCCATTGGTTCACAATTGCAGAGGTTCTGATGAGAAATAATGAGAAGTGACCCCATTTTGGAAACGACACCCCTAAAGCTGATCAGCAGATCAGAAATTGTACTAACTGACTTGTGGCAAAGGTGTCACGTTTAAAGTCACTTAGCTATTTAGGATAACCCATACTACTACTGTTTGTCTGTGGAGATTGCTGTGAGCTTGATTTTATGTACCTGTTTGCAGTGGGTGTGGCAGGTGCTATGCCTTCTTAATCAGGGGAATCTGGAATCTGGCAGTTCTCCCAAACTGGTTTTTAAAATAACGGCTGGTTTGTGGAACTAGGGAGAAGAGGGATCCCAAACCAGTCCCCTCTGCACTTAATTGTATCCATGTCATTAGGATACAAATACAATTGAACAGCCCTATCTAGCTTTAGTGGGGCAAAGGAACCATCAGTTCGCAGTTTCGCCATTCTACGCTTTGTCCGTGATGCAGGTGGCACAATGATGTCATCCAAAGATTTCTGGGTGGCAAACCCTGCAGGTGCAAGATGTAGCTGGAAGAAGTCATCATGGTGGTCTGGGCTGGATGGAGAAAAAAAAGGAAGGAGAAGATTCCAATCAGAAAAGACGTCACCTGTGAGTTACTGGATGTAAATGTTCATTTTGCCTACAAATGAGTTGTATCTACACATTTTATGTCCCGACCTTGGTTCTAGTGCTGTATTTATGTACGGAGCTCGGTTCTGGTGCTGCATTTATGG
This sequence comes from Rhinoderma darwinii, assembly GCF_050947455.1. NCBI lineage: Eukaryota > Metazoa > Chordata > Amphibia > Anura > Rhinodermatidae > Rhinoderma > Rhinoderma darwinii. The sequence goes on along the minus strand of NC_134691.1, from coordinate 95,277,009 downwards.
ACTGTGCTTGGTGCTCGGGTTGTATAAATGTAAAGCATTTGCAAAGATGGTTAACATTTTTATTAAGATTTAAAGTGTGTAATGTAGTAAATCTCTGTGAAAGTGTACCTACACATTTACCCCTTCCCACTCCTGGACGTAGTATTAGGTCATGGTAACTGCATCATTCACGCTCCATGACCTAATAGTACGTCACGGGAGGAATGGCCATTTCGGCCGTCCTCCAGACACATACAGGAGCTGTGACAGCTGCGGTCTTGTACAGCAGTTGCCGCAGCTCCTTCAGCGGGGACCGATCAGGGTGTCCCGGCTGATTAACTCCTTAGAAGTCACGTTCGATAGTGATCGCGGCTTCTTAGGGGTTTAACTACCATCGGCGGCCCGCTACATGTAAGCGGGCGCCGATGGTTGCTATGGCAACCGGAGGACTAATAATGGCCTCCGGCTATGCCATCTACAGAAGCCTAGTGGGTCCTGACTATGCTTGCTGTCAGTGAGTAGCTGACAGCTCTAATATGGTGCACTACGGATGTAGTGCAGTGTATTAGAATTGCGATCAGGGCCTCCTGCCTTCAAGTCTCCTAGTAGGGCAAAGTAAAAAAAAGTTACAAAAAAAGTTGTGTAAAAATAAAAAATAAAACGTTTTAAAAGTAATAAGTAAAAATCCCCCTTTTTCCCTTATCAGTAATTTATTATTAATAAAAATAAATAAGTAAACAAATAAACTACATAATTGTTATCGCCACGTCCATAACGGCCTGAACTACAAAAGTATTTCATTATTTAGCCCACACGGTGAACACCCTAAAAGAAAATAATAATAAACCATACCAGTGACCACAATTTTTTGGTCCCTTCACCTCCCAAAAGATGGAATAAAAAGAGATCAAAAAGTCACACCTAAAAATGGTACTGATTGAAACTACAGTTCGTTACGTAAAAAACAAGTCCTCACACGGCTTTTCTGATGGAAAAATAAAAAAGTTATGGCTCTTAGAATATGGCAACACAACAAGTAAATTATTTTTTATAAAAAGTATTTTATTGTGCAAACGCAATAAGACATAAAAAAAACTATAAACATATGGTATCGCCGTAATCATATCGACCCACAAAATTAAGTCAATATATCATTTATAGCGCACGGTGAGCTCTGTAAAATAAAAAAGGATCAAAAAACTATAGTAGAATTGCTGTTTTTTAGTCACCCCGCCTCTTAAAAATAGAATAAAAACTGATCAAAAAAATCGCATGCACCCCATGAAAACTACAGTAAATTCCTCAAAGGGTCTAGTTTCCAAAATGGGGTCACTTTTAAGGGGTTTCCCCTATTCTGGTACCTCAGAATCTGTGTAAATGCGTCATGGCGCCCAGAAACTAATCCAGCAAAATCGACATTCCATTTAATGGAAAACAGCTCCTGATTTTCAGTCGTATTTTGAGCAACTTGCGATTTTCGAGGCGTTTTTTACGGCCGTTTTCTGAGCTGTTTTCAATAGAGTCTATGACAACCAGCTCCAAAAACGTCCCAGGAAGTGACCTGCACTTCTTTTTGGTGGCCATTTTTTACGTGGCAGTTTCAAAACGGCCGCGTAAAAAAATGGCCCATCGGAACAGAACGCAGTTTTTCCCATTGAAATCAATGGGCAGATGTTTGGAGGCATTCTGCTTCCGATTTGTCAGCCGTTTTTCAGGCATTTACGGCCCAAAAACGGCCGAAAATAGGCCATGTGAACATACCCTTAGGGGTGTGCAATTTGTGCGAGCGCACAGGGAGCTGCCTCCTCCAAGCATGTAGGGGGCACCATTGGGCTCTGCCTCTACTCTGTGCTCTGTTCTTAGTTACAAACACGGAGTAAATAGATCCGAGGAGCAGAGGAGGAAGCTCCGCCCACAGCCCGTTCTGCACTAAGCCTGTGATCCTGTCAGCATGGAGAGATGGTGAGTGTCTGTGTGTCTCTGTGTGTCTCTGTGTATTTCTGTGTGTGTGTGTCTCTGTGTGTATACAGTATGTGCCTCTGTGTATACAGTATGTGTCTCTGTGTATATGTTACAGTATGTGTCTCTGTGTATATGTTACTGTGTGTGTGTGTGTGTGTGTGTGTGTGTGTGTGTGTGTGTGTGTGTGTGTGTGTGTGTTTTTATGTCTCTTTGTAAATGTGTGTGTTCAATATTAAAGTAGAACAGATACAACAAAGATATATGTCCTGCCTCCTATGTACCCTGCTGCCCCTATATATATACTGTGGCCCCTATATATTCTGCTGCCCCCTGTATATCCTGCTGCCTCCTCTATACCCTGCTGCCCCTATATACTCTGCTGCCCCTATAGATCCTGCTGCCTCCTATATACCCTGCTGCCCCCTATATACCCTGCTGCCCCTATATACCCTGCTGCCCCTATATACCCTGCTGCCCCTATATATCATGCTGCCCCTATATATCCTGCTGCCCCTATATATCCTGCTGCCCCTATATATCCTGCTGCCCCCTATATATTCTGCTGCCCCCTGTATATCCTGCTGCCTCCTATATACACTGCTGCCCCTATATACTCTGCTGCCCCTATATATCCTGCTGCCTTCTATATACCCTGCTGCCCCTATATACCCTGCTGCCCCTATACACCCTGCTTCCCCTTTATACCCTGCTGCCCCTTATATACACTGCTGCCCCTTATATACACTGCTGCCCCTTATATACACTGCTGCCCTTATATATGCCTCTGTGTGTGTGTGTGTTTATATGTGTCTGTGGGTATAGTTAGCATCTACGACATTATCTGTACTAAGAGAGTTATCACTGTGCTATCTGTGGTGTTACATAGGACTGCAGGTAACGTCTACTACATTATCTATACTCAGAGAGCTATCACTGTGTTATCTGTGGTGTTACATAGGACTGCAGGTAATGTCTACTACATTATATGTACTCAGTTATTACTGTGTGTTATCTGTGGTGTAACATGGGGCTGCACAGGAAATCTATGACATTATCTGTACTGGGTTTATATGTGCCTGTGTGGGTATATATGGGTCTGTTTGTGAATGTGTCTTTGTGCTTGTATATATGTGCCTTTTATGTATTTGTATATGTCCCTGTCTGTGTATTTATCTGCCAGTGTGTGTCTGTACATATGTGTCTGTACGTCTATATATTTACTTGTACGGGAAGGTGTCTGCCAATTCTAGTCAGAAACAATTCGCAAGGGGAAATGCAAGATAAATTTACATGTAGCTTATTTTAAAATACACATCGCAGGTCAATTTTTCTGCAGATAAAATCTGCAACATGTAGATGAGATTTCTTGATCTCATTTACTTTGCTGGTCCTGTATTACACTGCGGATTTGCCACACGAAAATAGCCACGTTCGTGTGAATTTCTCCCGAAGGCTTCGTTCACACATGTTGGATTTGATATGGATTCCGATGACACGACGATGATTCTGCATCCCATGCATATGAGGTTTCCACAACCCAGTTCACGAAAATGTTTCCACGTGTATGTTTGTCTGCACCATGAAAAGAAATCCACCACAGCAATAAGTAGCGGGCTACTTATTTTGCATGGAAAAGCCGAGGATAAGCAACTTTGAATGACAATGGGACTTAGGCCTTGTTCCCACAGTTTTTGCAGGCAGAAAAATCTGCCTCGAAATTCCTTCAGGCTTTCTCTTCCTCTTATTTATGTCAATGGGAGGTCAAAGACGGAAATGCCCGAAGAAAGGGCATGTCGCTTCTTTTTCCCTCAATAGGAGGAGATTTCAGAAGTTTTTTGCAGCAGTTTGCAAAAAAACTTTGTGCGAACAGGGCCTTGTTCTCGTGCGGATCTGCTACACGCTTGTGGCACATCTGCGTCAGAAATCAAAGGGAAAGCCTCAGATTTTTGCTGATGAAAAACACATTGAACTTTAAGAGCAATGTAAGAACGGAGCATTAGTGTTCCTTACATCCTCACAAGTGCTTCCCCCTCCCTTAAGACTCCCTTCACATCGTGTTGTTGTCCTAAATTTATCGTGTACGTCAGGAAATCTTATGTACACTATAAATAATGTAGACGATAATTCACAAGCCTCCGTTATGTCCTTTTAGCCTCCGTCGGGCTGGTAGACGTCGGTATACCTTATTTATGAAGGATGGAATAGCGTACTAGACTTTGTTATTCCATCCTGAGAGATTCCACAAAAAACGTATACCACTCCTAACATTAGTATGTGGACAGTGATGTCAGGAGCTTCCCAATGCCGGAGTCCTCAGACAGAACATCACAAGTGCTCTACCCATGGACTTTGTCCCTGGGAAAACTCCTGACATCACTGTCCATATATGTAAAGTCTATCAAACAAAATATGTAAGGATCCACTCTAGAGTAAGATGTGCTGGTGCTATACAGGTTCGGGTTTGGAAACCCACACTATAAGTCCATAGATTGATTCAATATGTTCTTAGAGTGCTCAAGGTTTTTCTATGGACATATATGTAAAGTGACGTCAGGGGATTCTCCAGGCTTTTCAAAGCTTCTGACGTCTATTTACGTATATGGACATCAGGAATAGTTCCATAGTCCCTGGGCAGAGCGCGAGTAGATGACTCCAGCCCTGGGAAAGCTCCAGACGTCACTGCCATTCATGGACAGTAACTTCAGGAGTTTCCCCCGGGCGACATATCCCACGGTCACTGCCTGCTCCATGGTTTCATTCACTGTATTTGACATCAGCACCAAAATCAGTTAATGCGTATAACGTACAAATGTGAGTGCCACACTTTCCGTTGCCCACCCCCGGTAATGGAGGGGGGGGGGGCAGAAATCTTGGCTATATGGGGCCTAGAAATTCCTGAAGACGGCCCTGCCCAAACTGATATAGAAAAAAAAAATTTTTTGTATATATAATTAAGTAACAAAAGTATCAAAAACACAGTTAAAAATGAGAGCGCAAAAGGGGACAAAATGGAAACAAATATGTCCAGAGACACAGAAAGAAAGGTGCCTCTCAATGTCTATACCCAGAATCACAACCTAGTGCATATATCCATGTTTATCAGATAATACTAGTTATAACATATCTGGATCTTAGTCCTAAACATAACATGCAAAAATGGAAGGCCCACCAATAACCGGGGATATCAGGCTGGCTTCAAGCGAAGGGGTATCTAGTAAATAATGAAGTGCAAAAAGGATCAACACAAAGATCTGCCTATACCCTGATAAGCATGCAACCAGTCTGTGATGCCAAGACATGAAATGTTAATTAGCCCATGAGAAGGGAAAATAGTATATAGAAAATACATATAGGTATAAATATATGCGCTCTAAGCTGTACACAAGTCAAAGAAATATATGTTAAAGACCTATAAATATAATGAAAACTGACAACATACCATTGGCCATAATGGGAGAGTCTGGGATAGAGAAAGAAGGTGCACCACAAAGCACGCCTCGACACGCATTTCGCCTATGGCTTCATCAGGAGGCTCACACAGTATTATGCCCACAGAGTGCCCCCATGCAGCATCATTCCCCAGCAGTTCCCCCACATGGTATCATGCCCCCATATTACCCCCACACAGTATAATTGCCCTATAGTGCCCCCCACACACACACACAGTATAACGCCTCCATAGTTCCTCCTAAAAATAATAAAATAAATAATCATCTACACCTATTCCCACAACGAATCACGGAGGTGCAATGACGTCACTGCATCATGCCTGAGAACGCAGGTACAGTTGAAACCGGGACATGGCGCGGGGTGCTCGGTATAGCGGAACACCGCCAAAAATCTGTGACTGTTCCGCTATATCCGGGATGGCTAGAAGGCATGCACATAGGTCTACAAAGGAGCTGTGTACTTTTTAATCAAGACTATTAGCAAAACTAATTCATTATTTTTCTAGATGCATCAGAGCAAATAATTATTGTTTGAGGGGTTCAAATTCGCATTTAGCTAAATATTAATGTAATAATATTTCCTTAGGTGTTATTCAAGTATTGGGAATCTGAAAATTGGAAAACAACAGATTTCTATTGGAAAAGGCTGTGATACTGTAGAAATAGTTCAACATGAATTGCTCCATGCTCTGGGATTTTTACATGAGCAGTCACGATCAGACCGGGATGACTATCTAACCATTATGTGGGCAAATATTCAGTCTAGTAAGTAGATTGTATTTTTTCATGGGTCTTGACTGCACTAAAGAGTCTTCATACTCCCTAAAGTATACATTTTGCAAGTGCAGAGCTTGCTACACAATGTATGAATGTGTTTGTACAGCTTCCTAAGAAGGCAAAAGTAACCTCCCTTGATCTTCACTGTAGAAGAGCTTCGGCTCTTGCACTGTGAAGGAGAAAACGGATTTCTGTATAATTTATTAACGCCTTCTCGACATTTGACGGAACTTTATGTTATGGCCGGGAAAGGGGAGTATGACAGTGTGTGTCAGCTGTATGTCACAGCCGACACTCCATTGTAACGTCCAGGATCAGAGAACTCAAATCCCGACTGTTTTTTTTTTTTTTAATCAAGTGATTCTTTATTAAAGATTTTGTCAACAAACAGGTAACAAAAAACCTACATACCCCATAAAGACATGTATCGAACAGTGACATATAGAGAATAGCATAGTACCAGAATTGCGTAGATACTATGATCTCTCTCCAATGAATATCCACCACACACTCTCCCTCCCCTCTCTAACTGGTGCACCTGAAACATGTGCAAATCATTCCAAAGCATGTACATTATACATAATCATGCGATGTATACATATGGTTAACCTTTTCCACCACAATATCAGGAATTATGTATTGCGAATATCATGTACAGGTTGGGCCATTTATATGGATACACCTAAATAAAATGGGAATAGTTGGTGATATTAACTTCCTGTTTGTGGCACATTAGTATATGGGAGGGGGGAAAATTTTCAAGCTGGGTGTTGACCATGACGGCCATTTTGAAGTCGGCCATTTTATATCCAACTTTAGTTTTTTCAATGGGAAGAGAGTCATGTGACACATCAAACTTATCGAGAATTTCACAAGAAAAACAATGGTGTGCTTGGTGTTAACGTTACTTTATTCTTTCATGAGTTATTTACAAGTTTCTGACCACTTATAAAATGTGTTCAAAGTGCTGCCCATTGTGTTGGATTGTCAATGCAACCCTCTTCTCCCACTCTTCACACACTGATAGCAACACCGCAGAAGAAATGCTAGCACAGGCTTCCAGTATCCGTAGTTTCAGTTGCTTCACATCTCGTATCTTCAAAGCATAGACAATTGCCTTCAGATGACCCCAAAGATAAAAGTCTAAGGGGGTCAGATCGGGAGGCATTTCTTCTGCGACCGGTGCGCAATTCATTTCTATGGAGCTGCCGACAGACCCCGGAAGTTCGAGGTTTGTCATGGAGAACTTCGGGGACTTTCGGTCCCCCGTTCTCCTTATCGCTGAGCGTCCCACTGATTCCACATGTATTCCATATCCTGTGGATAGGGGATGCATGTCTTTCGTAGGAACAACCCCTTCAGTGGCGTCGCCCTGTAGCAGCAATAGCGGCTGATAGTGGAGCCTGCGGCCATGGGGGTCACGGGCCCCCTCATGCTGCGGGTCCCGTAGCAGACACTACGGCTGCTACAACGGTAGTTACGCCACTGTCCTAATATAATTATTATTCACTGGCATATACAGATATATATATATAGAGATATGCCACTACAATAAAGGTAGAAAAAAGATCAAAAGTTAAAAGCCCCTAATAGGACTAAAAGAAACAACCCTTACAACACAGTGAACACAATTTATTTACAGTAATCAGTAAATAGTGTAAAAAAATTTCAGCATTTATCTTAACAAATTCAGCACCAAAATGTCCAACAGTATGGCCATGTTCAGACATGGTGGCTTTGTCCTGGATTTTAAGTGCAGATGCCATACCTGAAATCTGAAGCAAATTACAGTATACTTCATGTGTATGGGGTTTTCAAAACCCCACACATGTAGCGTACAAAATCCACACAGACCTCAGGGCATGTTGTGGCTATTTAAATCTGCAGCATGCCTATTATCTTGCAGAATTGATGCAGATTTTCACCAATAATTGAAACCTGTAATTTAAGCCCGCGACGCATAGGGTAAAATCCATGGCAAATCTACATCAAAATCCGCAAGTAACATATGTGGATTTTTTTTTACCATGTCTGTATTTGGCCTTCAAAGGGTTAAATTCCAAACTTTGAAACATGCAGCAGCCTCTCTCTTTTAGGGTATGTTAACTTATGGCATTTTAAAATTTTTGGGGTGTTTTTTTAGCAGAAATAACAGGGAAAAACCTCTGCCCCTATCAAACAAATGTGTCAAAAACCCCAGCAAAAAACACTACGTGTGAACATGTCCTTAGTGCCATTGGTGACATTATTGGTATATAGCATACTGGGTGGGTGAAAGAAGATAGAGCATAAGGGGGCCTACTGTGACTTTATCCCCAAAGGAAACACATAAATCTTGAGACAGCCTGAGTGATAGATGATGTGAAAAGTGCACCACAATGACAGGTGGGGACTAATGCGCCTGACAATCGGTGACTACAGTTTCTGAGATGTACATCAGGTACTGGTAATCTGGTAACATTGCATGACTATAATTTTAAAACTTATCTACATACTTGGCACATTATCATCAAATTATTTGAATAGTAAGAGAACTATAAAGATATTTTACTGATTATTAGTATTGTTGAAAAACAGTTTCTGCTTATATTTCATGGTGGATAATATTTGAATGTTGTTTACTGTTTTTTACCCTGTTTTTTGATCCTTCGATGTCGGCTCTTCCTATCATTGTGAAGCAGAATTCACCAAGCATAATCTGTTGAATGCTATTTAGATTCAGTGTGTGCCTGGGTGAACGTGTGCGTTACCAGGAGGAGGCTCTTGTCGGCCTAATACGGCAAGTGGTGGCAGCGTTTTGTGTGGATGTGTGAACTGGTTTTGGGGTGCGCTTTCTCATATAACAGTTCAGTTACAAGTTTTCTAAATGTGCCATATGACTACTTATCAATTATGCATTATGGAAAGACGGCTTTCTCTACTACCAGTGCTGTAACAATGTTGCCTAAAAATGAAAAGTATACTGATTTAATGGGAACTCAAATGGATTTAAGTGGCAACGACCTCTTAAAATTGAATCGACTGTACAATTGCAGTAAGTAAAAAAACTTGAAAAACTTTTGCATATGAAAGTTGCATATCTGACAGTCTCTTATTGGAACATTTGTAAAAGATATTATCCGGCAGTGAAAAAATTTGGAGAAAAAAAAAAAGCAATTGAATATTTCATTTTGTTTTTGTTAGGGCCTGTTCACATCACCGTTGCCCTCCCATTGAGGGGTTAATCAGAGGTTTCTATCGGGTTAACCCCTCAACGGAAAGGCAAACGGAAACCTCAGATTCCGTTTACCTCACCATTGAACTCATTGGTGACAAATCAAGCTAATGGTTTCCGTTGGTCACCATTGTGACAGGGTTTCGTTGTTCTTGACGGAAACCAATAGAGCAGTCGACTGCGCTATTGGTTCAGTCAAGAACAACGGAACGCTGTCACAATGGAGACCAACGGAAACCTTTAGCTAGGTTTCCGTCACCATTTAGTTGGATGGGGAGGGAAACGGAAGCTGAGGTTTCCGTTTGCCTTTCCGTTGAGGGTTTAACCCGATTAACTATTTACTTTTAAGGCTAAATAACCTATTAAATTAAATTAATTTTGTAGATACCTAATATTTAAAGTTTTTTTATTTTTATGTAATGTGTAGGCAATAAAATATATTTTATGCATAATAATGACTTTTAAAAAAAAATAAAAAAAAATGTTTATCTTTCTGTTACATTTTTCTTTAATCCCATGAAGGGATAATTTTATTTCCAACGTTATTTTTTTTACTTATAATGTATTAGCATACTCTTGTATGTTTATACATTACACTGTGTCACTATGACACAGGCTGATATTAGGGCAGCACATACATAACATAGTAGGCCCAAAAGTAGGGATATTGAGCAGATAACCCTAGAAAGGACACCAAGGTCAACTGCAGAGAGATTCTCAGTATTCAATGAGGGGATTCTCCTACGATCATGCCTCAGTCACGAACCGCGGCAATCAAAGGGTTAAACAGCTGGGGTTAGATTTTTTTCTGTGTTCAGGAGGCTGCTCTAAGTTCAGGAGCTATTAATTGCAGCTCCTGCTTAGAGGATGAACGCTCATTGTAGTGCTCATCAGCCTTTTCTATAGTGACCCCAAAAGACGTTGCTGTACACTGGGGACCTGAACCGCCTGCTGCTAAAAACAGTGGGTGGTCGGGAAGGGGTTAAAGGGATTAACCATAAATGTCTGATAGATGCGGTCCCAGCTCTGGCACCCGCACCTATATAAAAAACAGGGGTCTCCCAACCCCCGTTTCACCTAGTGCAGCAGCCGCTGGCCGCAGAATCCAGACTGGGACTAATGGAGAGAGGGTCACGCAAAGCTCTCTCCGTTCTGTTCAATGAGCGTTCCGAAAACAGATGAGCAAGCGTTTTCATAAGGCCGGATTCACACGAGCGTGTGCGTTTTGCGCACGCAAAAAGCGCTGCGTTTTGCGTGCGCAAAAGGCACTTAACAGCTCCGTGTGTCATCATCATATGGTGCGCGACTGCTTGCTTTTCGCGCAGCCGACGTCATGATGACACTCTATTTGTATGTTTGTAAACAGAAAAGCACGTGGTGCTTTTCTGTTTTCATTCATGCTTTTGACTGCTGTTGCTCGAATCATGCGCGTCCCATGGAAGTGCTTCCGTGTGCCATGCGCGGTTTTCATGCACCCATTGACTTCAATGGGTGCGTGATGCACAAAAGACGCACATAGAATGGACATGTCGTGAGTTTTACGCAGCGGACTCACACTGCGTAAAAATCACGGACTGTCTGCACGGCCCCATAGACTAATATAGGTCCGTGCGAAGCGCGTGAAAATCATGCGCGTTGCACGGACGTATATCACGTTCGTCTGAGTAAGCCCTAACTCCAATTGAAAAGAATTGAGGGAGCAGCGTGCACGTACGACCTTCTCTCCCCTAGTCCCCATCTTGGTTCTGCGGCCAGGCGAAATAGGTTGGGGGACACGTGTTCTCTTTATAGGAGTGCTTCCCAGAGATGAGACCCGCATCTATCAGACATTTATGAGAAATCCTGTGGATATGCCATACATGTCTAAGATGGGGAAACCCCTTTAAATGTGTAAATCCTTTAACCCGTTAGTGACCGCCCCATAGTGTTTTTACAGCGGCCACTAATGGACTTTATTCTGATGCATATGCCTTTTTACAGCGCTGCATCGGAATAAATAAACAGAGCAGGGAGCCGTTAAATGTCCCTGCTCTCAGCTACCAGAGGTAGCTGAGGGCTGGGGACGTCCCTGCTCTAACGAGTGAGATCGATATCAGTATAGATCTCACCCGTTTAACCCCTCAGATGTGGCGCTCAGTAGCAAGCGCCGCATATGAGTTGTTTTGGAGAGAAGGAGGGAGCTCCCTCTCTCTCCCAATGACACCCGGCGATAAAAGTTTAATAAAAAAACGTTTAATAAAAAGTAAAAAAAAAGAAAAACCCACTTTTTCCCATTACAAATTGCTTTATTATGAAAAAACAAAAGAAAGTTAAAAAGTTACATATATTTGGTATCGCCGCGTCCGTAACGACCCCAACTATGAAGTTATTACATCATTTAACCCGAATGGTGAATGTCGTAAGAAATAAAATAAAAAGCAATGCAAAAATCGCTGTTTTCTTTGAATCCAGCCTTAAATGAAATGTGATAAAAAGTGATCAAAAAGTCGCATCTACTCCAAAATAGTACCGATAAAAACTACAAGCCCACATACAACTGCATCGGCGAAAAAATAAAAAAGTTATGACTCTTCAAATATGGAGACACAAAAACAAGTAGTTTAGAAAAAAATGTTTTTTACTGTGTAAAAGTAGTAAAACATACAAAATCTATATAAATTTGGTATCGTTGCAATCGCAACAACCCGCTGAATAAAGTTATTGTGTTATTTATACCACGCGGTAAATGGCGTAAATTTAGGACGCAAAAAAGTGTGGCAAAATTGCAGGTTTTTTTCTATTCCCCCCCAAAAAAAGTTAATCAATAAATTCTATGTACTCCAAAATAGTGCTATTAAAAATTACAACTTGTCCCGCAAAAAAACAAGACCTTATACAGCTATGTCGACACAAAAATAAAAAAGTTATAGCTCTTTCAATGAGACGATGGAAAAACGTAAACAATAGCTTGGTCATTAAGGGTATGTTCACACGGCCAAATTTCAGACGTATACGAGGCGTATTTTGCCTCGTTTTACGTCTGGAAATACGTCTCAAATACGTCGTCAAACATCTGCCCATTACTTTCTATAGGTATAACGCTGTATTGTCCACACGACGCGTCATTTTACGCGTCGTACGGCAATTACGACGCGTAAAATTACGCCTCGTAAAAAGAAGTGCAGGACACTTCTTTGGACGTTTTTGGAGCTGTTTTCTCATAGACTCCAATGAAAACAGCTCCAAAAACGGACGTAAAAAACGCCGCGAAAAATGCGAGTTGGTCAAAAAACGTCTGAAAAGCAGGGTCTGTTTTCCCTTGAAAACAGCTCTGGATTTTCAGACGTTTTTGTTGACTACGTGTGAACATACCCTAAAGGGAATGTGTTGCCAGCAAAACATGATTTTTTTTTTTTTAGTTAAACAATTAGTGTATAGGTGATTAAACATTGTTCTAATTTTTTTTTTTTTTTTCACGAGTCAGGAAATATTATAAATTGGATTCAATTGGATTCTAATTTATAATATTTCCCATTGCTGGTCACTAGGTGGAGCCATTCCCAAAATTGCAGCATTGCATGTGGTAAAGCAACCACATTGCTTTATGCTGCAAAATTGGGTAAAAAGCCCTCGCTCTAGTGAGCTCTCAGCATCCCCCCCTCCTTTATCCTGGCTAGTGCCGGGATAAACGATGGGATTGAACGGTCTAACCTCCTACGCTGTGTGTCGCAATTTTTTGAGCTAACACACAGTGTAGTAGGTTTACATACAGTAGTAAACACACACAAACACGAACATACATAGAAATCTCTTACCTGCTCCTGCCGTCGCGGCTCCCTCCGGCCCGTCTGCTCCGTCTGCTGCCGCTGGTCCAAGTGCACAAGTCCGGAAGCCGCGACCGGAAGTAGTAATCTTACTGTCCGGCCGCGACTTCCGGTCCACAGGAAAATGGCGCCGGACGGCGCGCATTTCAAATTGGACTGTGTGGGAGCGACGCATGCGCCGTTCCCACACAGACGGCGTACACAGAACTGGATGGAACGGGCCCCATTCGCAGTCCCTATGGGACTGGAGCTGCCGTATTCCATGTCTGTATGTGTCGTTAATCGACACATACAGAAATGGAAAAAAAAAATGGCAGCCCCCATAGGGAAGAAAAAGTGTCAAAATAAGAAAAAGTAACACACAAACACACAAATTAATCCAAACGTTTTTAATAAAGCACTAACATCTTTAACATATTAAAAAAAAAATTGTGGTAACACTGTTCCTTTAAGGTCTAAAATAAGCTGGACACTAAGGGGTTAAAACTCAGGCGTCAACATTCTGGAGTTCTAGGGTGTTGTTTTTTTTTTTTACGAATAGTCCAATTATTTAGTAGATGAGGTTTATAACATTGATGAAAGAAGCAAAAAAAATCAACCTAATGTTTTACTGAATTTTAAACCTAGTTGGTGTTATGATTTTTTTCAATTTAACAAAGCTATTGTATCTGAAATAAAAAAATATGAAGAATATGATGTATTTTCTTTTGCCATTCAGCTTCTTCGCTAATGTTCCTGGATTCATGTAGTTTTGATTCAGAAGACATCTGTGCAATGCTGCAGTCTACAGATGACAATGCCGACTGGCAGCTTCTTATGACGGTATCAGGAGGACCAAGCACAGACCATACATATCTGGATAAAGCAATCAGTAATTGTTCTAATAACTTTATATTCCACAGGGGGCAGACACAGCAGAGGGCTCCTGTGCAAGAACACTGTATGGACACCTTGCTCTCCAATAGCTCATCATAGAGCTCCCTCTTTATGTTTCTATCACAATTCTCTAGTAATTATGAGCCAAGAAATTCATTAGTTACTTGTAATTTAATAGACAGTAGGAAACGGCTGGGTGCTTTTAAGGTGGGCCCTATTATTAACTGGTCCCCAGTACAAATGCGCAGGTTGCTCATATGGTATGTCTACCCCTGATATTCCATATCAATCACTGATGTTCTATTTATTAAATCTCTGCGTGACCATTGGCCTTTTCTGTGATGAAAGTGATGAAAATAATTGTGAATATGGGAAGCGAGAGCAAACGCAACATTTTTATGTATATGTAAATAAAAAATGCTGCATTGAATAAAATTTTTAATCTATGCAATTTTAGCTATCTAAGTCAATATCACGTGTTTCCAATAATTTAGTAGTAGAGGATATGACCGTTATACAATACATCCATTTGAAGCAAATTTTGAGACATTTAATTATACAGTGATCCTCCAGGTTAAAATTGACCTCAGACTACAATATTTCCATCTTCCAAATCTTCCAAAAAGTCAACCCACAAAAAAAATAAAAATTAAAGAAAAACAAGCAGACAACTAATACATATGAAGCGAGACTATCCAAAAATGGCAGATTTTGGTCATTTCGGCTGACCGTCCTTTAAAAAAATTATGCAAATGATCGAAAAGGTGATTAACCAGGTTGGAAAGTTGCATCCGTGTACAGCCTACACTACATCTTTATGGAATGAACAGCCAAATTCAGCTGATCATTTGCCACTTTGCGCTAGTCCCAGGGAGTCGTTTGTTTTTTAAAACAGACTCAATGATCGGCCAATTTAGTATCTTCTATTGCTGGTGGGTTTGTTTGTACAAATGATCTCATGGACGATTGATCGGTTTAAGATGTGCTGGAAGCTGGTGAAACGCTTTTAGGGTCTAGTACAGTGCACACGGTACTGTAAAGTAATAATAAAATGGGTCCATCCTTACCTAGTGTCCTAAGGAAGCAGTTTGTCACTTTGTTCTAGTTCCATAGCGTATAGTCTCAAGTAATATTATATTCTAGTTACAATGGTCATCCGGAAATTATTTTATATTGTAGCTTTTGGGAGCACTGTATTAAAACATTAAAGGGGTTGTCCCACGAATAAATATTACATTTCTCTGTTAGGTCACACAAAACCAAACAATTTTTGTAATTGGAATCATTTAAAAAAAATGATCCTGATTGTAGATATTGCTGTTACACACTTGTAGGCGCCCCCTAGTGTTCTTTTGATTCCCTCTCAAAACAGCCACCTAATGTGTCCATTGCCAGTAGTCACACATGATCAGTAGCATAGTCCAACCGCCATGATTCTCTTATACACAGGCGGCGGAATGAGTTATGTCAGCCAATCGGAATAGGTGCACTAGCAGCGCCTTCCTTTCACTGGAACCGAACACATTAGGTGGACATTCTGAGAAGGAAATTAAAAGAACAGCAGAGCGCGCCATCACAAAGATGGAACCGCAATATCTGGGCACAGGAGTAATTTTTACAATAATAACAATTTACATTTGTTTTTATTTTCATGTGATTTAAAAGATAAATGTCATATTTAATAATAGGAGAACGTCTTTAAAAGTTCCAAATAAATACCAATTACTCTAATTATTCAACAAGCAGGAGTGGTGCAGCTAATGGAGAAGAGTATCATCAGTACAATCAAATTTTAAGTTTCAAGTTCACCATAGATCTATTATATTTCTTTGCAGATCCGGCAGGGGGGGGGGGGGGTCGTAGACATATAGAGCCCACCAAAATTAGTTGGATCTGCCAACAAATATGTCATGTCTACGGTATTAGTATCAGCTTAACCCTAGAAAAAAAAATATTGTAAAGTTCTTCATCTTTCTTCCGTTTGAACAGATACTGGCTATTTTATGCACTTCAGCACCAGCACAGGCTCCACTGGGGATGCAGCTGTACTTATAAGCAGACTTTTCTTTCCTGTGAGAGGATATCAGTGCCTAGAGTTCTTTTACTATCACAGTGGCAACGAGAATGATGAACTAAGTATCTGGATTATAGAATACACAGATGACTCTTCCGTTGGCACTCAGAAATTAATCAGCACTATACAGGGTGAGTACTACAGAAATTTCATTATACTCCCATTATTGTACATTTTATAAATCTGTGCCATTCAAAAATTCAAATTTTACAATCATTTTGATGATACTAACAACAGAAACAACCGTAAATGTATATTATATTGTAATTACCAATGCGCAGGTACCCCTTACATAATAATTTTTTACCAAAATTCCAGATAGCCAAGCAAGGACACTTCAATTAAATGGTCACCCTTCAATCCCATTTTTTTTTTTAGCTAAATAGTTAAAAAAAAAATTTGCTGAGTAATGTCTAAATATAAATTAATATTGCTTTGAGCTCTGTTTTTTTGATACAGAGTACCAAGATCCCTACAAAGACAGAGATAAACACTGGTGGATGTTTGCAGCAGCCACTAGAGGGAGCTCAAGAGCAAACTGCATACTGTTTATATATTGAGTAAAATAATAAACCAGTATGCAATAAGTTCCGGAGCTTCCAATAATGGTTATAATTTAACTTGTTGTCTAAGCAGGGGATTTGGAGTCCTGTATAAAAAAAAAACCTCTAATCCCTAAAATATATCTTAAGAAATTAATCACAACAGAATGCTAAACCTAAAACTTGGTGTTAAATAGTAGATATTCACTTTAAAGCACTAATAAACGTTTACATATTATTCAGTAATATAACATTTACTGGTACAGTGTCTGGGGACCCTCATCAGTAGGAGGAACCACAGTCCACCACTTGGGATGTACAGCACTAGGTAAACTTCAAGTGCAGAGCTTGCCCTTAAATTTGCATGTTCCACTGATGAGCATGTCTGCAGTGAACTAGATGAGGACAGTCTTATTGTCTGTTAACCACTCAACAAATGCACATCCAATTTGTCATCTCATTGTACTTTTAGCTGATACCACTATAAAAATTTCTGACCATGAACAGTGAAAGATCACCAGATGCAGCAGGCAGAAGGGGACCAATTTTCTAATGTCGGAATGCCTATTGATCAATCTGATATATCATAAACATCAGGTTATGACTGACGGGCTGACCAAAATATGACCATATTTTTTAAGTGTTTGCATACCTCCCAAATTTTGAATTCGGAAAAGAGGGACATTTTAAGCCACGCCCCCAACCACGCCCAATATCTCACATAAACACATCAAATCACGGCCAGATCCTTCTGCAAATAACACACGCACATTCTCACTGCAGATCTTTAGACTGTCTGGATATTACAGATATTATGGATCAGGTTATATCGTCTTTATGTTACTTTTCCTAACATTCCTTGGGTATAACATTTGCTCATCACGGCGGCAGCAGCTGCAGGACAAACCACAAGGCTGAGAACAATGAAAGCCAAGAGGGAGACCCTGTGGTTGATGACTTTTCAATTGACAGGTAGCAGAGTTACATGATGATGATTTTTTTTTTGTCCAGTTGTGTAACTCTGCTACCGGTCAATGGAAAAATCATCCACCAGAGCCCCCTGTACATATCTAGATAGCTCCAGATACAGCCCCCCCTGTAGATAGCTCCAGATACAGCCGCTCTGTAGATAGCTTCAGACACAGCCCCCTGTACATAGCGCCAGATACAGCCCCCCTGTAGATAATGCCACACACAGCCCCCCTGTAGATAGCACGACACACAGCCCCCCTGTACATAGCGCCACATACAGCCCCCTGTAGATAGCTCCAGACACAGCCCCCCTGTACATAGCGCCAAATACAGCCCCCCTGTACATAGCTCCAGACACAGCCCCCCTGTACATAGCGCCAGATACAGCCCCCCTGTAGATTGCTCCACACACAGCCCCCATGTACATAGCGCCAGACACAGCCCCCCTGTACATAGCACCAGATACAGCCCCCCTGTAGATAGCTCCACACACAGCCCCCCTGTAGATAGCTCCACACACAGCCCCCTGTAGATAGCGCCAGACACAGCCCCCCTGTACATAGCGCCAGATACAGCCCCCTGTAGATAGCTCCAGATACAGCCCCCCTGTGCATAGCGCCAGATACAGCCCCACCTGTAGATAGCTCCAGACACAGCCTCCCTGTACATAGCTCCAGACACAGCCTCCCTGTACATAGCGCCAGATACAGCCCCCCTGTACATAGCGCCAGATACAGCCCCCCTGTACATAGCGCCAGATACAGCCCCCCTGTAGATAGTGCCACACACAGTCCCCCTGTAGATAGCGCCACACACAGCCCCCCTGTAGATAACGCCACACACAGCCCCCCTGTAGACTGCTCCAGACACAGCCCCCCTGTAGATAGCGCCACACACAGCTCCCCTGTAGATAACGCCACACACAGCCCCCCTGTAGACTGCTCCAGACACAGCCCCCCTGTAGATTGCTCCACACACAGTCCCCTGTAGATTGCTCCACACACAGCCCCACTGTAGATAGCTCCAGACACAGCCCCCCTGTAGATAGCTCCACATACAGCCCCCCTGTAGATAGCTTCACACACAGTCCACTGTAGATAGCTCCACACACAGCCCCCCTGTAGATAGCTCCACACACAGCCCCCCTGTAGATAGCTCCTGATACAGCCCCCCTGTAGATATCTCCACACACAGCCTCCCAGTAGATAGCTTCACACACAGCCCCCCTGTAGGTAGCACAACACAACCCCCTTATACTTTGTGTCACATTGCCGCCAGAGCGGAGAGCGGTAGAGGTAGTCGGCCCTACTGCTGCCACTCTCCGCTCTGCTTTGACGTCACTTACCGTCAGAAGAAGGCAGGAGTCTTGCAGCGGCGTACTCACTGGTGTCGATGCCGGCCCGGGAGTGGACCACTCCCGGGTCAGCATCGATCCCAGTGAGAACACCGCTGCAAGACTCCTGCCTTCTTCTGATCGCTGCTGCAGTCAGCAGCGATCAGCTGTTTTGATGCAGTACCCAGCGTGACATTTTGCAGACCGCCCGGGACGGTGGGACAGCGGTGAGAAACCGGGACTGTCCCCCGGATCCGGGACGGTTGGGAGGCATGTATTTGGTTATTTGCATAAAAGAATGTGGCCGAAAAATGGACATGAATAAGGAAAAACACTTAAAATTGACTGTATTCTTTGTCTATGGCCAACTTAAAGGCATTATTTATGACTTTTAACCCCTTCCTGACATCTGCTGTATATATAGGTTTTTTCCAATTCCACCGCATAATTTTTTTTCCCAGTTTCCCACTACATTATATGGTACCAGGGGCGAAGCTAAAGGCTCATGGGCCCTGGTGCAAGAATTCAGCTTGGGCCCCCCTACCCCTCCCCAACACCACAAGACCCCTGCCGTGCCTATGGCCAGATGCCTTGCCCAACAGCCCCCCAGTATACTTCCCCCCCATAGCCGCCCCCACACATGATAATGCCCC
Organism: Rhinoderma darwinii; assembly: GCF_050947455.1. NCBI lineage: Eukaryota > Metazoa > Chordata > Amphibia > Anura > Rhinodermatidae > Rhinoderma > Rhinoderma darwinii. Next base: position 95,257,375 of record NC_134691.1, on the reverse strand, counting down.
CCGTAGCTGCCCCATACAGTATAATGCTCCCCTTAGCTGCCCCCATACAGTATAATGCTCCCCATAACTGCGCCTATACAGTATAATTCTCCCCGTAGCTGCCCCCACACACAGTATAATGCCCCAATACAGTATAATGCCCCCCATAGCAGAACCCATACAGTATAATGCCCCTCATAAATTCCCCCATACAGTATAATGCCCCATAGCAGCCCCATACAGTATAATGCCCTTTTTAGCTGCCCCACACAGTATAATGCCCCCATACAGTATAATGCCCCCTTTAGATGCCCCCACACAGTATAAAGCCCTCATAGCTGTCCCCCTACAGTGTAATGCCCCCATAGCTGCCACCATATCAGCCCCCCGACAGTATAATGCCCCCATACGGTATAATGTCCCTCATAGCTGCCACCATATTAGCCTCCCATAAAGTAATTCCCCTCATAGCTGCCACCATATCAGCCCCCTCCTTATACAGTATAATTCCTCCATATGTGCATAATAGAAAAATAATAAAGTTACTTACCTATCCCCGTTCCCACAACGGGTGGAGGAGATCCTTCTGCTTTTTTGCCCTGTGTTATGAGTGACTCGGCGCAGACAGGCATGATTACGTCACTAAATCACGCCTGCCTGCGCCGAGCCGCTAATAGCGCTCACGGCAGTGATTGCCGGAGGAAGGAGCCGTCAGCTCCTTGCTCCAGGATTAAATTCAACTGGATCTGCGTCCTGAGGACGCAAATACAGTTGGAAGCAGGACCTTGGTGAGTGGTTCGCGACCCCACAGAGGTCTTCACACGACCCCCCAGGGTGAGTGTGACCCACAGTTTGTAATGTATTGTGTCGTGCAGTTTGTGTTTGCGATGGAGAGAGGAGAGGGGGGCCTGTAATTTAAAGCCCCCCTCTCCACTCTCCACCGCAAACATAGACAGTACAATACAACAGACAGTACAATACAATACAATACAACACACATACATTACGGGCCCCCTCTGCAGCTCACCTGCAGTCTTCCATGCTCTTCCGCATCGGCTCTTCCACAGTGGCTGGAACGCCCCCTCTCGTAACGTCACGGTCACATGTTACACTGAGTGTACCATGTGACTGTGACGTCTAAACAAACCATGCCCGTAACCAGGAAGTGCCAGCATCACGGCACATACAAACTTTGTATTAGCGCGCTGCGTGGCAACAGGGGCCCTGCGAGTTAACCTGCAAGGTGCTCCTAATTCCGCTACGCCAAGTCATGACTTTATATCTCCTGCGCCTTCCAGGCCTCTACCTGAGAGCATATTGGAAAGAAATACTGAAACATTTTGTTAATGCTGCCGGATCCTGTATCCCAGATCTCTGGAAATCTACCTCCCCATTTTTGGCCCACTGGGTTCGTAAGGTAGATGATATAAAGAGAATGGAGGAGATCACTACATTGCAACATGACACATATACTTCTTACTCAACTTCATGGGCACCATTAATTTTATTGTGGGCCCGGTCGCAACTGCGACCGCTGCGACCCCTATAGCTATGCCAATGTATGGTACAATAAATTGTGCCGTAAAAATCTCCAACTCATCCTGCAAAAAACAAGCCCTAATACGGCAATATTGATGCAAAAATAAAAAAGTTATGTGTTTTGGAATGTGGGGAGAAAAAAACGAAAGTGAAGATCCAAACAATGACTGTGGCGGGAAACAGTTAAAAATTTGCGGCAGGACAGAAAATGGTATAAAGTAATAAACTAGCAGATACTCATCACCTAAAGTGCACACCACTCCAGAACTGAGGCCTCGTTCTCCGCCGCTCTGGTTCCAGAAACTCCTGCAGAGTTCACACGCTGTTCACTACCGCTGCAGTGATTCCCTGGCAACAGCGGTGATGCTGCAATGAACAGCACATGACCGCCTCATGTGACTGATGAAAGGCATGTGACCGCTGCAGGAGCTTCCGGGACGGGAGCAGCGGAGAATGGGACCTCAGCGATGGAACAAGGGGTATCTTAAGTGGTAAGTGTTTACTAGTTTATTACTTTATACCATTCCCTGCCCTGCTGCAGCACTGGATAACCCCTTTAATCCCTTCCTGCAAAATCACGTACAGTTACGTTATGGACACTAGTGTGTTAGCGCATTCCCACGAAACTATACGTGATGGTGATGGAGCTAGCTCAGTAGCTGAGCCAGCGCCATCACCACCGGGTGCCAGCTGTATGTTACTACTGGCACCCTGATGTAGCGGCCAGGACCGGCGCCTCCGATCCGGCCGATTAACCCCTTAGATGCTGCTTTCAATAGAGATCACAGCATGTGAGGGGTTTTTAGCCACCGGCACGCCAGCAACGTGATCGCTGGGTTGCCGGTGGCTGCAATGGCAACTGGAGGCCTAATACTGGCCTCCCGGTCTGCCAGCAATAGAAGCCTCCTATGCCCTGCTCGGAGGCGGGGCTTAAAATGCTTCTGGTACCATCGGCAAGATGGCGCAGACTCAACTTCCGGCTCAGAAGCTGAGCCGGCGTCATCAACAGTGAGTGTCCACTGTATGTTACAGTGGACACCTTGCTGTAACAGCAGGAACCGGAGCTAGCTCCGATTCTTGCCATTAAAAAAGCGATCGCTGCATCTTAGTGGTTTTTAGCAAATCGGCAGCCATGCCATCTGATAGCAAGGCTGCCGCCTGCTACTATGGCAACAGGATGACTAACAATGGCCTCCTGACTGCCATTAGGGAAGCCGTTTAGGCCCCGACCAGAGGTGGAGCCTGATCAGCTTGCTGTCAGTGAACAGCTGACAGTTCTAATACATTGCACTACATAGGTAGTGAATTGTATTAGAACATCAATCAAACAGTTGGAGCTTCAAGTACCCTAGTGGGACTAAAGAAAAGTGTTAAAAAAGTTAAAATAAAAGTTGTAAAAAATACAATAAACCTTTCAAGTAATAAAATAACACACAATCGCCCTTTTTCCCTTATCAAGTAATTTATTATTGGAAAAAAATAATAAAGCCATATATATTTGGTATCGCTGCGACCGTAACGACCTGAACTATAAAAATATTATGTTATTTATCCCGCGCACTGAATGCCGTAAAAACTACTGCCATAATTGCTGTTTTTTTTGGTCACTTTGTCTTCAAAAATTGAAATAAAGTGATCAAAAAGTCGCATGTATCCAAAAATGGTACCTATAAAAACAAGCCCTCATACAGCTTTGTCAATGAAAATATTAAAACGTTATGGCAAGTTATGGTGACAGAAAAATATATTCTTTTTACAAAAGTAATTTTATTGTGCAAAAAGTTGTAAAACATAAAAAAGTGCTATAAATTAGGTACTGACCCGCAGAATAAAGTTAACATGTAGTTTATAACGCATGGTGAACACTGTATAAAAAAAAACGAAAAAACTATGCCAGAATTGCTGTTTTTGGTCATCTTGCCTCCCAAAAAAAAGGATAAAATGTGATCAAAAAGTCAAATGTACTCCAAAAGGGTACCAATAATAACTACAGCTCGTACCGCAAAAAACACAATCCTCATGCCACTACGTTTATGAAAAAATAAAATAAGTTAAAGCTCCAATAAATCAGGAATTAAAAAATATGCAGTTGTGCAGGCCCGAGGGGAACATTTCTTCTGTTTCAAGAGGCAATTTATCAAGGCCCTAAAATTAGGGAATCAGGAAGGGGAGGGCCCAAACATTGGCTGGAAGCGAGGGTGCCGTATTATACCAGGACAACACTTCCCAGCAAAATTCCCCAAACTGCAAAGGTGCAGAGTGTGGACCAAAAGGGGCATAAGAAAAGACATTTATCAGTGCGACACCGGCCTGTGCAGAAAGGATTGTGTCACAGCGTAACACACATCTATGGGTTATTTTATTCTTTTTTTCACCCCATTATTATACCACCTGACTATGCCCCTGATGTACTCTGCCCGGCTTAAATGTACCCCCACATTATAAACGGAAACACCAGTAAAACTCAAACAGAACAACTAACAAACAAATTCCACGCCCCAAAAGCCAAATGGCGCTCCTTCCCTTCTGAACACTACAGCGTGCCCAAACAGCAGTTTACTTCCACATATATGACATCGCCATACCCGGGAGAACCCTTTTAACAATATTTGGGGTGTGTGTCTTCAGTGGCGCAAGCTGGGCACTACGTATTTGCCACTGAAATGGCATATCTAGGGGAAAATTAAAATTTTTACTTTGCACCTTCCGCAGCACAATAATTTATGGAAAAAACCTGTGGGGTGAAAATGCTCACTACACCCCTCAATAAATGCCTTGAGGGGTGCAGTTTCCAAAATGGGGTCACTTCCCAGGGGTTTCTTTTATTATTTCACATCGGAGCCTCTGCAATTGTGAACCAATACTTTGTAAGTCGCCAAATTAGGCCTCAATTTTACATGGTACTCTTTCACTCCTGAGCCTGGTCGAATGTCCAGGCAGAAGATTAGGGCCACATGTAGGGTGTTTTTAAAACCGGGAAACACTGCATAATAATTAGAGAGCTGTCTTGTTATGGTGGTACAAACTGTGCACCAGATATTGGCATATCTATGGAAAAAATAAAATTTTCACTCTGCAACATCGAGTGCACACTAATTTCTGCAAAACACCTGCAGGGTTAACATGCTCACTACGCCCCTAGGTGAATACCTTGAGGGGTGTTGTTTCCAAAATGGGGTCACTTCTGGTGGGGTTTTTACTGTTTTGGTCCCACATGGGCTTTGCAAATGCGCCCTGAAACCAATCCAGCAAAATCTGCACTCCAAAAGCCAAATGGCGCTCCTTCTTTTCTGATGTTTGCCATATGCCCAATTCTTCAAGGGGTGTAGTTTCCTAAATGGAGTAACTTTTTTGGTGTTTCCACTGTTTTGGTCCCTCATGTGCTTTGCAAATGCGACATGGCCTTCCTGCTAAATTTAAGCTCCGAAAGCCAAATGGCGCTCTTTCCCTTCTAAGCCCTGCTGTGTGTCCAAACAACAGTTTATGACCACATGTTGGGGTATTGTTTTACTCGGGAGAAATTGCTTTACAAATGTTGCAGTGCTTTTTCTCCTTTAGTCCTTGTGGAAATGAGAAAAAAACAGCTAAACCTACGTTTTGTTTGAAAGAATGTATATTTACATTTTCACGGCCTACTTCCAATAATTTCTGCAATAAACTTGTGAGGTCAAAATTCTCACTATACCCCTAGATAATTTCCTTAAGGGGTCTAGTTTCCCAAATTGGGTCACTTTAGGGGATTTACACTGTTTTGGTACCGCAAGAGCCCTTCAAACCTGACATGGAGCCTAAAATATTTTCTAATAAAAAGGAGGCCCCAAAATCCACTTGGTGCCCCTTTGCTTCTGAGGCCTGTGCTTCAGTCCATAAGCACACTAGGACCACATGTTGGATATTTCTAAAAACTGCAGAATCTGGGCAATATATATTGAGTTGCATTTCTCTGGTAAAATATTCTGTGTTACAAAAACATTGATTAAAAGTTAATTTCTGCAAAAAAAAAATGAAATTTCACCTCTATTTTGCTTTCATTCCTGTGAAACGTGTAAAGGGTTAAGAAACTTTCTAAATCCTGTTTTGAATACTTTGGGGGGTGACGTTTTTAAAATGGCGTGACTTATTGGGGGTTTCTAATATATAAGGCCCTAAAAGATGCTTCACAACTGAACTCGCCATGTAAAAATAGCCTTTTGACATTTTCTTGAAAATGTAAGAAATTGCTGCTAACGTTCTGAGCCTTGTAATATCCTAGAAAAATTAAAGGATGTTCAAAAAATGATGCCAATATATAGTAGACATATGGGGGTTGTTAATTAGCAACAATTTGATGTGGCAAAATGTTGGTGTTTTTCACAATTAAATACTGAATATATCGAGCAAATTTTGTCAGTAACATAAAGTCCAATGTGTCACAAGAAAACAATCTCAGAATCGCTTGGATAGGTAAAAGCATTCCAAAGTTATTACCAAATAAAGTGAAACATATCAGATTTTAAAAATGAGGCTCTGTCACGAAGGTCAAAAGTGGCCAAAGAGGGAAGAGTTAAGGCTGGAACCACAATTTCAGTTTATGCTGAAGTTTTTGTGGCAGTTTTTTTATCCAAATATAGAAGTAGATATTAAAGAGAGGAGAAGGATCAGTCTTTCCTTTATACTTTTCAATCCTTTTGTATCCAGTCCCGGCCAAAATCTGCCATGAAAATGGCATATCTAATCCCAGTCCTACAAGTGGCATGAACCCTCAGGCATAAATACTACTTGAAATGTACACTACGGCTACCCTACTGTGCTACCATCACTATAGAAACAGACCAGGACTTGACAAAAATCAGCATCAAAAGATTTTTGGGAAATAAAACGCTGAATTTGTTTTTCTTTTGAATAGCAATATGCAGATGAAAAAACAAAAATCTGTTGTCCTGGAGATTAAAATTGGCTTGGCTGGAGCAGCAAATAGAGAAGATGAAGGAGTTAGTAAACAACAATTAAAGCTCCATGCACATGGCTGAGCTGTGTGCACAAAGCATGTATGGAAGCAGGGATGATTCTAGCTTTTTTGCTGCCTGAGGCGAAAATTTAAACCATGCTCCCCAGATCTTGATTGACATCCTCCTGGCTGTTCTACATCACTAGCAGCCTCCTCCAACTCTTGCAGATGTGCCTTTGCAGAGTACACCTCACTATGCCGGCCCATGGAGTGCAAAGCAATGGCACATCTGAGAAAGCTGGAGGAGACTGGTAGTGATGTAGAACAGCCAGGAATATGTCAATCAAGCAAGGAAAGGTGGGTTTGGAGTCAGGACTGTTTGACTCTTCAGGATAGCGGCACCGCCCCATAACCCTTTATAGAGTAATTAGCATATAGCGTGCGCTGTTTTTAAAAGTTGACTTAATAGATTTTGCTGCATCTTAAAAAAACATACAGGGGAATGTTTTGAAATATTGTCAAGTCACGTATAGCATGGTGGCGGTTCAAGGGGTTAAAACGACCTAACAGGCCACCATTAACTAGACAATGGATTGCAACAATTCCATCTGTCCTGCAAGTTTGTTATAAATATATCCTATATAATTACAGCACCAGAACAAAGCTCTGACGTATACATATATGGCACCAGAACCAAGCTCCAACATATATATGGCACCAGAACAAAACTATGTACATACATACAATACTAGAACCAAGCTCAGTACATAAATACAACACCAGAACCAAGCTCAGTACATATATACAGCAGCAGAACCAAGCTCACTACATATATACAGCAGCAGAACCAAGCTCAGTACATATATACAGCACCAGGATCAAGCTAAGTACATAAATACAACACCAGACCCATGCTCAGTACATAAATACAGTACCAGCACAAATACAGCTCAGTTCAGAGATAATTTGCAAATTCAGTGTAACTGCTGCCATATAGGTTTCTACAGCATAAAACTACTGCTCCCAGCATGGCCCGAACAATGGTAAGGATATGCTGTAAGTTGCTGTTTCATAAAAAAAATCATACCACCCATCATCTTGCTGCAGATCATACAGTTACTACAGTACTGATTAGAGGAAGAATAAACATTTACATTGAGTGACTCACAGGTGACATCTTCTCAGATCGGAGTAATTATTTTTCGCTTTTCTTCTCCATCCGGTCCAGACCTCATGACGACTTCTCCCGGCCATGGCCCATTTCTGCAATTTGCTGCTCAGATGTCTTTAGCTCCTCACTTTTCAAACATTTCCACACATATAAACGAAGATAAAATTGTCATGGTGCCACACATTACGCCCCTAAATATAATAGCGCCATACATTGTGTCCCTGATTATAAAAGCACCATAAACTGTGCCCCCACACAAACATCCAGACAGTGCCCCCTGTAGATACTGCCCCCATAGAGCCCCCTTTAGATAGTGCATCCTCATACAGCCCCCTGTAGATAGTGCCCCCTCAGAGCCCCCTGTAGATAGTGCCTCCTCATAGAGACCCCTGTAGGTAGCGCCCGCAAATAGAGCCCCCTGTAGATAGTGCCCCTGTCCCGTTCCCGCGCGGTCCTTTAGCAATGCAGGCCTGGTCTCTTCTGAACAAGCCTGCTGGAGCTGAACAATGCAAAAGGCGCGATGACATCATTGCGCTGCTTGCAACGTTGAAAGGCGCTGAATGGCAAAGCAAGGAACATCCTAATTCTGCCATTCAGTGCCTTTTAACGACGCAAGTGGCACAATGACGTCATCGCGCTGCTTGCATCATCGAAACTGTGAATGGCAGGGACTTTCAATGACTCAAGTGGCGCAATGATGTTATCGCGCCGCTTGCATCGTTGAAAGGCATTGAATGGCGGGTTCAAGGAACATCCGTGCCTTGCCATTCAGTGCCTTCCAAAGACACAACGCTCCGCTTGCATCATCGAAATGCGCTAAATGGCAGGGTAAGGAACTAGTGTTCCTTGCCCTGCCTGCGCTAGTAATTGTATCTGCGTTCTATAGACGCAGATAAAATTATGGTGCAGGAGGAAGTAGCGGCGGTTGGTTTCAGTGGCTCCGCCGCCCCCTTAGAGAGACAGCAGGCCGCCGCCTGAGACGGGATGCTCACCTGCCTGCACTCTAATTGCGGCGTGTTTTGCAGCATTTTTTTGTCACGGCCATTGAGCACCGCGGGCAAAAAACGCAGCGAAAACCGCTTTCTCTGCCTCCCATTGATGTCAATGAGAGGTCAGAGATGGAAACGCCTGAAGAAAGAGCATGTCGCTTATTTTTCCCCGCAAGCGTTTTTTTCCTCCGCCTCTCATTAAAATCAATGGGAGGTGATTTTGGGCGTCAAAAAGAGCACCAAAAAACTCTGTGTGAACTAGGCTATAGAGTCTGTGTAACTCCTTAAAGGCTGTGTACGTTTTATTAAAGAGAATCTTTCACCTGCCCATACATGTGCAGCTGAGTGCACCATGTTATAGGCACTGTTGCACAAATCTTGTGTCACTTTAAACTGTGTTTCTAGCCTCCTCCGTTATTTTAATATTGCGGCCATTATATTTGGCGCCCGATATGTAAATAACCCCCTGAACTGTCAATGGGGTGTTTCTTTTATTGTAAATGGGAGGGGGCGTGATACTTAGCGCTCTGATACTATCCAATCAGCTACGGACAGTATCAGAGCGGCTTGTGCAGTGTGATATCTCTCACGAGATCAAGCAGTCTTGTCGTCTTTTTCTGCCAAGAGCTGAAGAGAAAATGAGAGAACCCCCCATTGCCAGTTCAGGGGGTTATTTACATATTGGGTGCCGAATATAACGGCACCGATATATAAAAACGGAGGAGGCTAGAAACATAGGCACTGCTGCACAATCTTTGTGTCACTTTAGACTATTACATAGTGCACTCAACTGCACATGTATGGGCTGGTGAAAGGTTGTCTTTAAATCAATGTTTTATTTAATTTTTATCAACATTTGAATTGTTTTTTATAAGAAAAAATCAAATATTTACTTTTTGAGATACAGCTTCTATGTTTCCTGTATACATAGAATTTATATCTCGGGGTCAAATGCAAATCTGTCAGGTCAGCGGGACTGGTGGCTTCGGTGAGCGCTGGTCCTGCGTGTCTCCGACACGCAAGATCCAGCTATTATCGATCACATCTAAGTTTATGAATTCAGATGTATTTCTTCTGGCATTCTGCATGATAACATATCAGCTAGAGCAGTGGTCTCAAAATCGGCCGGGTAAATTGGCCGCATTACTTTCAAATTTGATACAATACAAAATTATTGTTAATCAATTAGTTATTTGAACAACTATAACAATACTACATTACTATAACAATACTACATTACTATAATAATATGGCTAGGATTAAACTTAACGGAAATTTGCGAGTTTACTCCACGTGATTATTTTAACAATCCAGTTTTCCAGTTTAAGTGTCACTAAATGCAGTCTGGCTGCTCAGTTGGCAGCATTTGGCAGACACAAGAATATGAAGATTGGGCAGCACCTTTTTAGATAGTGCCACAGTGCCCTCTGTAGATAATGCCACATTGCCCTCTGTAGATAATGCCACAGTGCCCTCTGTAGATAATGCCACACACCCCCTAGATAATGCCACATTTCCTCTGTAGATAATGCCACAGTGCCCTCTGTAGATAATGCCACACACACACACACACACACACACACACACACACACACACACACCCTTGTAGATAGCTTAAAGAGGCTCTGTCACCACATTATAAGTGGTCTATCTTGTACATGATGTGATCGGCGCTGTAATGTAGATTACAGCAATGTTTTTTATTTAGAAAAACTATCATTTATGACTGAGTTATGACCTATATTAGCTTTATGCTAATGAGTTTCTCAATGAACAACTGGGCGCGTTTTACTTTTTGGCCAAGTGGGCGTTGTACAGAGGAGTGTATGACGCTGACCAATCAGTGACCAATCGGCGTCATGCACTTCTCTCCATTCATTTACACTGCAGATAGCGATATTGCTATATCGCTATTTGCAGTCACATAAGCACACTATAACGCTACTCATGTGTCCTGACAATGAATATACTTTAACTCCAGCCAGGACGTGACATGTATTCATTCTCCTGACTACTTCTGTAGCGTGTGTGTGATTTACAGCACAGCACAGCGAGATCTCGCTGTGAATGACAGTTTACAGCGTAATCTCGCGAGAATACGCCTGCTGTGCTGTAAATCACAGAGACCCGCCTCGTCTGTAAATCACACCTCGCCTCGTGACAGTACGCTCAGGCCATGGACCCCGTTGGTCAATTTAAGGGCATGTCACCCTCCCAAGCCATGGAGGCGGACCTGCAGGATCTCCGAGCAAGACAGGATCAACTTCTTGTGGCAGTGGACTCCATGGCGCAGCAGCTAGGGGCGCTAGCTGCTTCCCTTCCTGCCTCTATACAAGCTCCTCCTCCAACCCTCCTGCTACACCTCCTGGCAGTTCCGGTTCGGATCCCCGGTTCTTGCTGCCATTACCTTCTCGGTTCCATGGAGACGCAAGTATGTGCAGGGGATTTCTGAACCAATGCTATATCCATTTTACCCTGCAAGCCCGAGCATTTCCGTCGGATGGTACCAAGATCGCCTTCACCGTGTCTCTACCTCCTGGCAAGGCCCTGGCATGGTCGAACCCAATCTGGGAACGTCAGTGACCCGAGACTCAAGACTTCCAGGGGTTCGTGCGGTTGTTCCGTACTGTTTTTGAGGAGCCAGGACAAGTCTCGTCGGCAGTCACTGCTATCTTCAACCTTCGCCAAGAGGACACCTCTGTGGGCGAATACACCATCCAGTTCCGGACCCTGGCAGGAGAGCTGTCCTGGAACAATGAGGCCTTGGTAGCATCCTTCTGGCATGGCCTATCGCCCGAGATCAAGGACGAACTTGTTGCCCGAGACCTACCACCTGCTTTGGACGACCTGATTCTGCTGGCTACTCATGTCCACAAAAGCCAGAAAATCCCAAAGCCTAGGTTTGGTTGGAGAGACAATCCTGGGCGCTACTGCATTTAATAATGAACTCTCTTCCAATCTGTTTATTGCTGTGACCATCGTCGCTGGAGAGAAGCCCCATCCAGTTTCTGCCTACCTGGACTCTGGCTCTGCAGCTAATTTCATCTGTCAAGAACTTGTGGATCTTCTCCAGTTGACCACTGTCCATCTGGAAAGGCCATTGATCGTCGCCTCAGTAGATAAACTGCCTTTGCCTGACCCAGTTTTATCCATGACCAAGCCATTGAGACTTCATGTGGGAGCTCTTCAGACGGAGCTTGTCTCCCTGTTTGTTCTTCCCAAGGCCGTCAACCCTGTGCTGCTGGGTTTGCCTTGGCTCCGATTGCACGCCCAAGTCCTGGATTGGAACTCTGGAGAGGTTCTCCAGTGGGGTCCCAAGTGTCTTGACCGCTGTCTGGGTCATGTCCATCCACCGCAGCCTTCTCCGCATCAGTCATTGGCAGTGTTGCCTCCTTGTTACTCTCAGTTCGCTGATGTCTTCGACAAGAAGGAAGCATAGACCTTGCCACCTCATCAAGTATATGATTGTCCGATCTACTTGGTTCCTGATTCATCTCTTCCTCGCGGTAGAGTATACCCTCTCTCCATGCCGGAGACTCAGTCTATGTCGACTTACATCAAGGAGAATCTGGAGAGGGGTTTCATTCGTAAGTCCTCATCCCCGGCCGGAGCTGAGTTTTTCTTTGTCAAGAAGAAGGATGGATCCCTCCGCCCCTGCATTGACTACCGAGGCCTCAATCAAACCGCATTTAATACACGTGATGGGCACTATGAATACCTGGTGATGCCCTTCGGCCTGTGTAACGCCCCCGCGGTGTTTCAAGAATTTGTCAACGACATTTTTCATGATCTCCTCTTTATCTGTGTTGTGGTGTATCTCGATGACATTTTGATTTTTTCCCCACATCCAGTAACTCATCAGAGTCATGTCCGCCAGGTGTTGCTTCGTCTAAGGGAGAATCATCTTTATCCCGTGCATGTTTGAAAAAAGATCTCTTCCCTCCCTGGGCTACATCATCTCCGATCAGGACCTCAAGATGGACCCTGAGAAGGTAAAGGCTGTCCTGGAGTGGCCATGCCCCCAAGTCTTAAGGGGCATACATAGCTTCCTGGGATTCGGCAACTTCTACCGGCTGTTCATCCCCCAACTTCTCATCATTGACAGCCCCCATCTCTTCCCTCACAAAAAAGGGTATGAATGCCAAAGTATGGACTCCAGAGGCAGAATTTGAGACCTTGAAAAAAGCCTTCACCTCAGCCTATATTCTTCACCACCCTGATGTGCCCCTACAGTTTTCTTTAGAGGTGGACGCTTCCTGTGTCCAGAGAGGTTCTAAAGGCAAGACTGTGGTATGTGGCTACTATTCCAAACTGTTTTCTTCCGCAGAGCGCAACTACTCGATTGGGGATCGGGAGTTACTGGCCATCAAGCTGGCCCTGAAGGAGTGGAGTCACCTACTGGAAGGCGCAGTCCACCCTATCCTGGTCTAAACGGTTTACAAGAATCTGACCTATTTACAGATGGCTCAACGGTTGAATCCTCGTCAAGCCAGGTGGTTGTTGTTCTTTGCTCGGTTCCGGTTCGAACTCCACTATAGACCTGCTGACAAGAATGTGAGGGCCGATGCCTTGTCTAGGTCATTTGAAACAGAGGACACTGTGGAGTCCCCACAGCATATTATTGATCCTTCCTGCATCTTCTCTGTGAACCCTTTGCAGGTTAGGGACACTCCTCCAGGAAAAACGTTTGTACGTCTGGCAGACAGAGGAAGAATCCTACGCTGGGGTCACAGTTCCAAGCTGGCAGGTAACGCGGGTACTCGTAAGACCCAAGACTTAATCGCCCATCAGTTCTGGTGGCCCACGCTGCCCGCGATGTCATGGACTTCGTCTCCTCATGTACGGTATGCACAGCAAATAAAGTTGCCCACTCCAGACCAGCTGGTCTGCTCCAACCACTGCCAGTGCCCGATGCCCCCTGGCAGCATGTTGCAATGGACTTTGCCACGGATCTCCCTCTTTCTGCGGGTTACAGTGTGATCTGGGTGGTGGTGGATCAATTCTCTAAAATGGCTCATTTTGTTCCCCTGACTGGCTGACCTCTTCATACAACACATCTTCCGTCTGCACAGCTTGCCTCTGCATATTGTCTTGGATCGAGGGGTCCAGTTCACTTCGAAGTTTTGGAGAGCACTCTGCGGTCTCCTTGGTGTAAAGTTGGACTTCTCTTCGGCCTATCAACCCCAGTCTAATGTCGAGAGGATTAACCAAATTATGGAGTACTATCTGCGGCACTTTGTTTCCAGACGACATGATGACTGGGTGCAGCTGCTCCCGTGGGCAGAATTCTTCTATAATACCCATGCTAGTGAGTCCACCACCTCCAGCCCATTCTTCATAGTAGAGACAGGAAGAGGTATTCGAGGATGTTGGCCGTAGACTATGTCCCAGGTGCCTGCAGCTGACTCGACCTTCAGGGACTTTCTGCAAATATGGCAACAGACCCGATCTTCTATTCTGCTGGCAGTGAACCACATGAAGAAAAAAGCAGAAACTAGAAGACAGGATCCTCCTCAGTTTCTTCCAGGTACGAGGGTCTGGTTGTCCTCAAAGAATATCCAGCTGAGGGTGCCGTCCTGCAAATTTGCTCCCTTCGAGATTCTGCTACAAATGAATCCGGTGTCTTACAAACTGCGGCTGCTTCCTACCCTCAAGATTCCTAACTCCTTCCATGTCTCCTTTCTGAAGCCTGTGGTCCTGAACCGCTAATCTAGGACTCCTAGTTCCGCAGTGGCTCCTGGCGATTCGTCAGGGACTTTCGATGTAAGGGAGATTATAGCCACCTAGAAGGTGGGAGGAAGGACGTTTTATTTGGTGGATTGGGAGGGGATTCGGCCAAGAAGAGAGGTCTTGGGAGCCAGAGGAGAACATCGATGCCCCTGTCCTCATAAGGAAGTTTCTCTCCCGTTCTGGCCCCAAGAAGAGGGGGCATAAGAGGGGGGATACTGTAACGTCTATGACCGCGGTCTGTCGTTCTAACTTCCCCCTCGACTACCTCGGCCCTGCTGCTGTGCTGCGTCGTCACAAGGTCACCGCCCTTCTTATCCTCGCCTGAGCGTTGTTGCCGTTTCCCAAAGTTTGTCTTGCAAATGGTCTCCTAAGTGTCTTCCAGCTTCCCAGTGTTCCCCGTACCTGTATCCTGTTTCCCGTGCTATCCAGTACCATCCTGGTCTACTGCCGTGTTGAGCTGTTGTCGTGTTTTGCTGCATCTCCACGCCTGTTCTACTACTCCACGTCTGATGTCTACCTGCTGCCTGGTCCCAGCCGAGCCAGCCTTGCTACTGTCTACATTGCCTCAGGTACCCTTTCTGGACTATAGAGACTGTACCATACCTGTTTGGCCAGCTGCCATCCCACTACGAGCTACGGCCCAGTGAGTACACACCCCGCCTCGTGACACCCTCCCTTAGCATATTATGAAGATAAGGTCACATTAGGTAGAAGCTTATACAGAGAAATATATGATAAATACACATAAACATAACAGTGGGGCGAGGAATAGGGTGGGAAAGCAAGGGAGAGAGAGACGAGAAAGAAAAAAAGGGGTGAGAAAGAGTACCTAACGATTTCCAGCTAGGATGGAACAATAATAAGCCTAACCCGGGAATAGAATTCATGGTGCCCATGAAGTTGAGTAAGAAGTATATGTGTCATGTTGCAATGTAGTGATCTCCTCCATTCTCATTATATCATCTACCTTATGAACCCAGTGGGCCAAAGATGGGGAGGTAGATTTCCAGAGATCTGGGATACAGGATCCGGCAGCATTAACAAAATGTTTCAGTATTTATTTCCAATATGCTCTCAGGTAGAGGCCTGAAAGGCGCAGGAGATATAAAGTCATGGATTGCCGTAGCGGAATTAGGAGCACCTTGCAGGTTAACTTATGTACTCCGTTCCAGAAGTCAGCTAACCAGGGGCAGTCCCAAAACATGTGTAACAGAGAACCTTCTGCTCAAAGGGACTCCAGTAAATTAATTCCCTATCTTCAAACTAATCGGGGCTTTGCTGTTGATAACTACAGTGGGATTGGTTTTAAAAAAAACTTTTATTCTTTGCAAAGTTATGAGCATTTTTCTAAATATACTAATGTTGCTCCAATAGCCAAATAGGAGGTGACTCTTCTTTTCACTCTGGGCGGTATAATGTTTTCTGTATGACACTGTACAGCTTCTCCCCTTCCAGTGGCGTAGCTATAGGGGTCGCCACGAACACACTTGCGACCGGACCCACAAGCCTGGGGGGCCCCCGTTGACATGCAGTGCACTAATACAAAGTTTGTACGTGCCGTGATGCCGGCACTTCCTGGTTACGGACATGGTTTGTTTAGACGTCACAGTCACATGGTACACTCAGTGTACCATGTGACCGTGACGTCACGAGAGGGGGCATTCCAGCCACTGTGGAAGAGCCGATGCGGAAGAGCATGGAAGACTGCAGGTGAGCTGCAGAGGGGGCCCGTAATGTATGTGTGTTGTATTGTATTTTATTGTATTGTATAGTACTGTCTGTTGTATTGTACTGTCTGTGTTTGTGGTGGAGAGAGGAGAGGGGGGCTTTAAATTACAGGCCCCCCTCTCCTCTCTCCACAGCAAACACAAACTGCAAGACACAATACATTACAAACTGTGGGTCACACTCCCCCTGGGGGATCGTGTGAAGACCTCCAGGGGTCGCGAGCCACTCACCGAGGTCCTGCTTCCAACTGTATTTGCGTCCTCAGGAACGCAGATTCAGTTGAATTTAATCTTGGAGCAAGGAGCTGACAGCTCCTTCCTCCAGCATTCACTGTCGTGAGCTATTAGCGGCTCGGCGCAGACAGGCGCGATTTAGTGACGTCATCGCGCCTGTCAGCGCCGAGTTAATCAGAACACAGGGCAATATTTTTCTATTATGCACATATGGAGGAATTATACTGTATAAGGAGGGGGCTGATATGGTGGCAGCTATGAGGGGCATTACTGTATGGGAGGCTGATATGGTGGCAGATATGAGGGGCATTATACTGTCTGGGGGGCTGATATGGTGGCAGCTATGAGGGACATTATACCTTATGGGGGCATTATACTGTCGGGGGGGCTGATATGGGGGCAGCTATGGGGGCATTACACTGTAGGGAGACAGCTATGGGGGCTTTATACTCTGTGGGGGCAGCTAAAGGGGGCATTATACTGTATGGGGGCATTATACTGTGTGGGGCAGCTAAGAAGGGCATTATACTGTATGGGGCAGCTATGAGGGGCATTATACTGTATGGGGCTGCTATGGGGGCATTATACTTTATGGGGGGCATTATACTGTGTGGGGGCAGCTATGAGGGGCATTATACTGTATGGGGCTGCTATGGGGGTATTATACTGTATGGGGCTGCTATGGGGCATTCTACTGTATGGGGCTGCTATGAGGGGCATTATACTGTATGGGGCTGCTATGGGGGCATTATACTTTATGGGGGGCATTATACTGTGTGGGGGCAGCTATGAGGGGCATTATACTGTATGGGGCTGCTATGGGGGTATTATACTGTATGGGGCTGCTATGGGGCATTCTACTGTATGGGGGATTTTATGAGGGGCATTATACTGTGTTGGGGCATTATGCTGTGTGGGGGGCAGCTACGGGGAGCATTATACTGTATAGGGGCAGTTATGGGGCGCATTATACTGTATGGGGGCAGTTACAGGAAGCATTATATTGTATGGGGGCAGCTACGGGGAGCATTATACTGTATGTGGCAGCTACGGGGGCATTATACTGTGTGGGGGCGGCTATGGGGGGGGGAAATATACTCGAGGGGCTGTTGGGCAAGGCGGCTGGCCATAGGCATGTCAGGGGTCTTGTGGTGTTGGGGAGGGGTACGGGGGGCCCAAGCTGAATTCTTGCACCAGGGCCCATGAGCCTTTAGCTACGCCCCTGCCCCCTTCCCTGCCCAGCAACACAGTGTGATCATATAGTATACAGCTTCCATTCCAGACTGTGTATTCAACTGACGATATCTCCGTTTGTGTCACAGCTAAAACTGCGAACCGCTGTTCTAGGTGGTCCACAGCCCAAGATATGGCTGTTTGAAGTGATTCCCCTTCCCCCCAGCTTTAGTTTCACACTGTGTGTGAAGCAGCTTCATGCTGATAGGTCAGCGTCAGAGGCTGCTCGGTAGCTCCACCTCAGGAGAATCCGCTGCTTTTACCTCCCAGTTGTCTAATAAAAGCTCATTTACATATTTAGAAAAATGTTCATAATTTTGCAAATAATAAACCTTTTTCAAAACAAATCACACTGTAGTTATCAGCAGCAAAGTGCATATTGGATTCGTTAGGAGATAGGGAAATGATAAACTGGTGACAGAGTCTCTTTAACAACATAGCAAACACAAGAGGAAGCCAGATGGATAGATCTTATGCAGTTTACATAATACTATCTGGATAATAATTTGTACCGAACTTCTTGATACTTCCTAGTGATAAAGAATTTGTGCGTAAATTCAAATATCCTATACCTTTAAACGGTGAGTAGCATAAGGTGCAGATCGTTTTTTCACTAGTTGAATAGGACGGTTTAAAAATGGAACAACCAGTACTGAGTAGAACACAGATAAAGAATGGTGGATGGGGCCTGAACCATTAGAAGTCCACTCAGATGGGCTCAGAGATGTATTATAGTTGGCTGAGGGAGGAAAAGAATTGTAAGAGCTGGACAGCTCTCCAAAAGCCCATCGGAATGGGGTTCATGTGAACCATTAGCTCCTCACAAGATAACCAGCTTGAATTGGAGAGAAAGTGAACTGCTCTGGATTTACCTGTTGTCTGCCAAACCCAGAGGGGACCTGCTTCCAGACCAGGTGGGAATTGTGGATTCCTTGGAATGGGGAACAAGGGGGGGGGGCGCAGAAATCAGAGCTGTGGAGATATGCTACTTACAAATAGATAGGGTCGAGCCTACGGTTGGATGTAAGCCAATGCCAGTGGGGGGATCAGAGCCCAGCCACAACAAGTGCAGTGGAATGGGAGAAAATGATTGTTTTATGAGATCCATTGTTTCAAGTCACCATGTCTATACTAATCAAGGACTCTCTCAAGTTGGCAGGCTTCGTAGTATCTTTTTAGATCCGGTAGACCAACCCTGCACCTAGATTTAGGTAGAAATAGAAGGGAGCAACCAATGAAGGCATGTTTACCGGCCCATATAAATGTTGTCAAGTCCCGGGTTAATAAATGAAAAAAATTTGTGGGGTCTTATAACGGGAGAGATTGTAAAATATAAAGCAGGCGAGGGTTCATTTTGTAAATGGTACAGCAGCCAAACCAAGTGTACAGGCCTGTAGACCATTTGCGCAGGTTGTCACCAATAGTTTCAAGAGGTGGATCAGAGGTTACAGTGAATTTAAGTTTTTCAGAATCCACACATTAAAATAGATCTTAATTGTATTATCTCTGAATTCTTGTGCGGAGACAAAACCCACCTTGTCTAGATGTATCAAATCTGGAAGTAAATAGGCAAGTCTTAATGCCAAAACTTTAAGATCCACATTTAACCCCTTCAAGACACAGCCTGTTTTGGCCTTCAGGACACAGCCAATTTTTTAAAATCTGACATGTTTCACTTTATGTGGTAATAACTCCGGAATGCTTTTACCTATCCAAGCGATTCTGAGATTGTTTTCTCGTGACACATTGGACTTTATGTTACTGGCAAAATTTGCTCGATACATTAAGTATTTAATTGTGAAAAACACCAAAATGTATCGAAAAATTGCAAAAATTTGCATTTTTCTAAATTTATATGTATCAGCTTGTAAGACAGATGGTAATACCACACAAAATTGTTGCTAATTAACATCACCCATATGTCTACTTTAGATTGCCATCGTTTTTTGAACATCCTTTTATTTTCTATGACATCACAAGGCTTAGAACTTTAGCAGCAATTTCTCACATTTTCAAGAAAATTTCAAAAGGCTAATTTTACAGGGACCAGTTCAGATGTGAAGTGGATTTTAGGGCCTTATATATTAGAAACCCTCGATAACTCACCCCATTTTAAAAACTTCACCCCTCAATGTATTCAAAACAGCATTTAGAAAGTTTCTTAACCCTTTACATGTTTCACAGGAATTAAGGCAAAGTAGATGTGAAATGTTCAAATTTCTTTTTTTTTTTTTGCAGAAATTCATTTTTCATTTATTTTTTTTGTAACACATAAAGTTTTACCAGAGAAACACAACTCAATATCTATTGCCCAGATTCTGCAGTTTTTAGAAATACCCCACATGTGGCCCTAGTGCGGTAATGGACTGAAGCACCGGCCTCCGAAGCAAAGGAGCACCTAGTGGATTTTGGGGCCTCCTTTTTATTAGAAAATATTTTAGGCTCCATGTCGGGTCTGAAAGGCTCTTGCGGTACCAAAACAGTGGAAATCCCCCAAAAGTGACACCATTTTGGAAACTTTTGCACCGCTACTTTTGTAAAGCAATTTCTCCCGAGTAAAACAATACCCCGCATGTGGTCATAAACGGCTGTTTGGACACACGGCAGAGCTTAGAAGGGAAAGAGCGCCATTTGGCTTTTGGAGCTCAAATTTAGCAGGAATGGGTTGCGGAGACCAGGTCGCATTTGCAAAGCCCCTAAGGGACCAAAACAGTGAAAACACCAAAAAAGTGACTCCATTTAGGAAACTACACCCCTTGAAGAATCCATCTAGGGGTGTAGTGAGCATTTTGAACCCACAGGGGTTTCATAGATTTTATTAGAATTGGGCAGTGAAGATAAAAAAAAATCCTTTTTTTCCAATAAGACGTAGCCTTAGCTCAACATTTTTCATTTCTCAACAAATAAAGGAATAAAAGAACCCCAACATTTGTAAAGCAACTTCTCTGGAGTACGGCAATACCCCATTTGTGGTTATAAACTGCTGTTTGGGCACACGGCAAGGATCAGAAGAGAAGGAGTGCCATTTGGCTTTTGGAGCACAGATTTTGCTGGATTGGTTTCTGGGCGCTATGTCGCATTTGCAAAGTCCCTGTGGGACCAAAACCGTGGATCCCCCCCAGAAGTGACCCCATTTTGGAAACTACACCCCTCAAGGTATTCACCTACGGGTGTAGTGAGCATATTAACCCCACAGCTGATTGGCAGAAATTGGTGTGCACGTGATATTGCAGAGTGAAAATGGTTTTTCAATAGATATGCCAATATGTGGCGCCCAGCTTGTGCCACTGGAGACACACACCCCAAAAATTGTTAAAAGGGTTCTCCCGGGTATGGCGATGCCATATATGTGGAAGTAAACTGCTGTTTGGGCACACTGTAGGGTTCAGAAGGGAGGTAGAGCCATTTGGCTTTTGGAGCGTGGATTTTGCTTGTAGTAGTTTTGTTTGGAGTCTTACTGGTGTTTCCGTTTATAATGTGGGGGCACATGTAAGGCGGGCGGATTATATAAGGGGCATAGTCAGGTGGTATAGTGGGGTAAAAAAAACCAATAAAATAATCCATAGATGTGTGTTACGCTGTGACACAATCCTTTCTGCACAGGCCGGTGTCGCACTAATAAATGGTCTTTACTTATCCCCCTTTTGGTCCGCACTCGGCACCTTTGAAGTTTGGGGAATTTTGCTGGGAAAGTGTTGTCCTGGTATAATACGGGCACCCTCACTTCCAGCAGATATGTTTGGGCCCTTCCCTTCCTGGATCCCTAATTTTAGGGGCCTTGATAATTCGCCACTTGAAACAGAAGAAATGTTCCCCTCGGGCCGGCACAACTGCATATTTTTATTTCCTGGCTTATTGGTGCCTTGACTAATTTTATTTTTTCATACACGTAGTGGTATGAGGGCTGTTTTTTTTTGTGTGACGAGCTGTAGTTTTTATTGGTACCATTTTGGGGTACACGCGACTTTTTGATCACTTGTTATCCTTTTTTTTTGGGAGGCAAGGTGACCAAAAAACAGCAATTCTGGCATATTTTTTTAGTTCTTTTTATACAGCGTTCGCCACGTGTTATAAATTACATGTTACCTTTATTCTGCGGGTCAGTCCGATTCCGGTGATACCTAATTTATAGCACTTTTTATGTTTTACAACTTTTTGCACAATAAAATAACTTCTGTAAAGAGAATGGATTTTTACTGTCGCCAAGTTGTGAGAGCCATAACGGTTTTAAATTTTTCGTCGACGGAGCTGTATGAGGGCTTGTTTTTAGCGAGACGAGTTATAGTTTTTATAGGTACCATTTTTAGGTACATGCGACTTTTTGATCACTTTTTATTTCAATTTTTGGAAGACAAAGTGACCAAAAAATAGCAATTATGTCAGTATTTTTTAGTTATTTTTTTTACGGCGTTCACTGTGCGGAATAAATAACATAATATTTTTATAGTTCAGGTCGTTACGGTCGCAGCGATACCAAATATGTATGGCTTTATTATTTTTTTCAATAATAAATAACTTGATAAGGGAAAAAGGGCGATTGTGTTTTGTGTTATTATTTGAAACTTTTTTTTTTTTTTAAACATATTTTTATTGAATTTTTTCACCACAAAAAAAACACAAATCATACAGTAATGCACTGCCATAATAATAAACATTACAAAAAAATGTATAAATGAACATGTGATAGTGAATGCTTCCCAGCAAACTAGGTTTGATCTTGGAAGTTATTCCCCATGGGCTATCAGCCCTCCTTCATCTCCTCTATCTCCTCTATCCTTCCCTTCCTTTAACCCCACATGTCGGGTATTCCTGTAAACATTGTTACATAACTTTGCATATCTGCCTAACTTACATAACTAAACAATACACAGAACAAATAAGAAATTGGAGCATACATAACAATTGGAGCTTCGTGAAGCAGTTCACCAACTCAGGCAGCTAGTCCGCAAGAATAAAGAAATCCCAGAGGATATATATGCTTTACTCCCGTGATATTTTCAGTGCCCCTAAAGTGCCCTTAAGATCTTCAATCAAGTACCATGACGTTCCCGTAAACGGATCTATGATGTCCCTTCGTTCTTCACTGGTGAAATATTTTGTGAGGAAAAGCTTCCATTTCTCAAAGAATTTTTTGCTCTGCGTGTCTTTATTCTGTAATATACCAATGCGGTCTAGATAAAACAATTTCCTCAACCCCTGGACCACCATGTTCTGAGTCGGTACTTCAGCTACCAGCCAGTTTTGGAGTATGCACCTCTTTGCCACTATCAGTGTGGCATGGGCCATGGGAGCTAAATGTGTCGTTTCTGTCTCTTCTAATTCTCCATCATGTTGTATATGGAATAAGACCTCCATTGGCCCTAAATTCCCATGGAACCTGCCCACCTGCTGCAATAAGGATGTTATCTCCCCCCAGAATGGCTGAATATGTGCACACGCCCAAAGGCCATGATACATGTCTGTCTTTGAGATATTACATCTAGGGCATGACGTTTTCCTATCTGGTTGTGAGGCGGAGGGGGCCAGGGTAAATGCATATATTGCTTGGTGAATGATCTTCAAATGAGTTTCCCTCCAGTTTTCGTTGTGCACGTGTGCCCTGAAATCCACCAGCCCTTTTTCAATATGCTTTTCAATGCCTGGTAAATTAAACAGTTTTTCCCATCTCCCAAAGGCCTGCCCCGGGGACATCTTCACTAGTGTTGGTCTGAGTGTACTATATAATTGGGAAATGGAGTGTCTGTGATTGTCCGTGAACCATGAATCAAACAGGTTGGGGGGGACCTCATCCGCTACATCCGCTAGTTTAGTTTTACAGTGATTAACTATTTGTAAGTACTGTAAGTGCTGATGCCGAACAAAAACATATTTATTCTGGAGCTCCTGCAAGGTTAACCACCTCTTATCCTGCGCGTGGAACATATCCCCCAGAGTCGCTACCCCTTTCTCCCTCCATTCTGACATTAGCTTGTTAGATCTTCCTGCTGCAAACTCTGGGTGCTGCCATAAGGGCATATGTTTTGAAATGCGATAAGAGAGGTTATAGTGTTTGCGCAATACCTTCCAGGCAATGATGGTATCTCGTAACAGAGATGATTTCTTGACGATCTTTGGGAGACAAGTGAACGTTGTGTGTACCAGAGCCATGAGATCCCAAGGTTTTGCTAGCTGTCTCTCCAGTCTAGTATTGGAGTGGAACTCTGTGTTGTGTTTCCAATCTAGCAGATGTCTACTCAAGCAGGCCAGGTTATAACCCCGAATGTTAGGGAAATTGACCCCTCCTTCCGCCTTCCTCATCATGAGTTTCGTGAGCGCTATTCTTGGTTTCTTCCCCCCCCATATGAATTTGGTAAATGATGAGTTGAGTGTATTGATATCTGAGTGCTTGACCAGAAGTGGGATAGTCTGGAGCGGGTAGAGTAATTTCGCAAATCCTGACATTTTGACCAAACAGCTCCTTCCCATCAGTGATAGAGGTAGACTGTGCCATCTCAGAAGATCTGCTTGGATATCTTGTATAAGGGGGGGATAATTTAGATCATACAGCGAGTTGGGTGCCCGACCCACTTTAATACCCAGATAAGTAATGTTTGACTTAGCCATCTCAACATCCAGGGAGGCTAGGGACCGCCTATATGCTGGGTCCTGCGTTCCCAAATCTAATAACTGGCATTTTAACGTGTTAACTTTGTACCCTGAGTAGCTCCCAAAGTCGTTCAATGCCTGGAAGATACGCGGAACATCTTTAAGGGGGTCTGCGAGAAATAACAAGATGTCATCTGCAAACAACGTTTCCTTGACCTCCATCTCCCCCACCCTTATGCCCGTATATAAATTGGATGACGCCAGATAACGTGCCAGCGGCTCCAAAGCCAGATTGAACAGCAGTGGCGATAGCGGGCACCCCTGTCTTGTACCTTTACATAGACGGAATGGTTTAGACAGAAAGCCTGGTGTGGAGATTCTAGCCTTAGGGTCTTTGTATATGTGGTGTAATAATATCCTGAATGCCCCCGTTATTTCCATCTTATCCAGGACAGCATCTAACCAATTCCAACGGACATTGTCAAAAGCTTTCTCCGCGTCAAGTAAAAGTAAAGCCGAATGTTCCCCCGGAAATGGGTTATGCTGTACTCTATCTAGCACTGCCAGAACCGTCCTAATGTTGGTGACCGCCGACCTACCTTTAATAAAACCTACTTGTTCTGGGGCTATGAGGAACGGCATTATATTCGCTAACCTATCAGCTATGATTTTGGAAAGGAGTTTAGCGTCCACGTTTATGAGCGATATGGGTCTATATGATCCTGGTAGTAGGGGGTCCTTTCCAGGTTTAAGCAATAATTTCACATAAGATGTGTCTGCTGATGGTGGTAACCCCTCCTCTCCCAGAGCATTGTTAAACAAGGAGACCAAAGTCTCCGTAATCTGTTCCCGCATTACTTTAAAAAATTCGCCGGTCAGCCCATCTGGGCCAGGCGCCTTACTATTTTTAAGGTTTCTTATTGCCTCATCCACCTCCCCCCTTGTGACCCTGGCATTTAGAAGTTGCAACTGTTCCGCGGAGATGACCGGTAAAGTGACCTTGTCTAACAGTGTGTCTGTCAGCGGAGGGGAAGATGTATCAGAGTACAGCTCCTCATAAAATTGGGCCAAGATGGAATTAATACTAGTTGGATCGCATGTTTCTCGCCCATTATGATCCCTTAATTTCGCTATGTGCTGCACTGAGCGCTTTCCTCGAGCCATATTGGCCAAAAGTTTACCCGCCTTACTTCCGAACTTATGTAAAGTAGCTTCAAAGTCTCGAGTATATATTGTTTCTTTCTGAGCTGCCCACTCGTCAAAAGAGTGTTTTGCCTGAATCCAGGCCTGTCTGGCATCTAATGTAGGGTGTGCCAAATATGCTGTATAGGTTGCCCTCAGTGTAGCACTAGAAGCATTAAATTTTTGTGTTATTTCCCGTTTTTTGCTGGCAGTATACGCCATTATCCTCCCCCTCAGCACTGCCTTGGCCGTATCCCAGTACAGTGAGGGGTCATCTCTGTGTTCTGAATTCGTCGACGTGTATTCTAACCACCACCCTCTTAGCTGTCTCACAAAGGTGTCATCAGTTGCTAAATGAGCCGGGAATCTCCATATGAAGTCTGATCCTCTGGGATATATTTCCTGAAAATCTACTCGTACCGGGGCGTGATCTGAGATCACTAGGTCCCCTATCTCAGCGGCCCTCAGCCTCGGTTGTAGTGTTGGGGATATTAAGAGGTAGTCAATCCTGGATCAGGACTGTTGAGCGTGGGAGTAATGTGTAAATTCCCGGGCATCCGGGTTACCCCTTCTCCAGGGATCTATTAAGTGTATTCTTTCCATCAGAGGTCCCAACACTCGGTCCTGTTTTCTGGGAGCCCCTGTTGGAATGGATCCCGTGCTTTGTGAACTGTGTGTGCGTCTATCCTCCTTGTGATCAGAAACTGAATTAAAGTCACCTCCCACTATTTTGTGCTGGACATTATCTGACATAAGGGCCCTTTCCAAACCATTGAAAAACGCAATATTATCACTATTAGGTCCATACACATTATAAATGCTTAATACCCCACATGGTGTGCTTAGAGTAATATGGAGCAGTCGCCCTTCCTTGTCTGCATCAGTATGAATTACCTCATGTACCAGGTTTCTATTTATTAAAATAAGTACCCCCGCTTTACGGCCACAAGCTGAAGAGCCGTATACTTGGCCCACCCACAACTTTTTCATGCGGTGGAAGTCGCTCTCCTCCAAATGTGTCTCCTGAAGAAGAGCGATGTCCGTATGGAGTTTTTTTAAGTGACGGAGTACCATCATTCTCTTGTTAGGGGACCTAAGCCCCTTTACATTCCACGAGGTCAGCTGCATAAAGTGGGCGTTCCGAAAAGGTTCACAATTGACTGGTCATAAATATCTAATTCTAGGCAAGCGTGCTTTGCTGCCTTGGTAGCCGCCCGGCGGCGTCTGCTCCAGATTGCTCCCAACATTACAATAACAACATTTACATTCGGTGCCAGAGAATTGGCACAACCTTTAACAACAAAATGCCCATCCAGGAATGTCACCAGCATTTCCTGTGAGACAAACTTTAAATTGGCATACATAACTTCACTTTTTTCTGGTCTGTGACCCCTCCCCCCCTCCCCTTCCCGCCATCTTTTCGTGATATATTGGGACTTCACATTTTAATTTTTAAAGTATCAAAATAAGTTGGGCTTCCTATACAACACGGGTACAAGTGCTTATGCCTATTATAGCAGGAATTTTGTCGGCATAAAATCCCACCAGGACCAATTGCCACATTAATATATAAGGCACAATCAAATGCGCTCATGGAGCCTCTATGCGATACTTATCAGTCCGGGATGGTTGCAAGCCGGTTTTCTGAGCGTTGTCGATGTGGCATCTTCGACGATTCTGCCCGTTGTTGCTTGGGTGAGGAAGTGGAATTGCGGGCGATATCTGACCATGTACAGTCCCTCGATGAAGAAACTCGTGTACGGGGACCTTCACCTCCTGTATCTTGACTCGCCGTCTCCTCTCCCGATTGTCTAGGGCCCCGAAGTCCAGGGATCTTGTCTACATATAATGCCGCCTCCTCAGGATTGTGGAATACCTTGGTGGCGCCATCCGTCTGCATGATCCTCAAAGTGGCCGGATACTGTAGCTGAAATTTAATTTTGCGTTTGTAGAGGGAGGTGCAAACCCCTCCAAATGCTCTCCGCCGCCTTGTGACTTCTGCCGAATAATCTGCAAACAGGATGACTTTTGCCCCCCTTATATGCAAAGGGGTATTACGGTTCCTGAAAGTGCGCAAAAGTTCCTCTTTGTCATTGTAATCCAAGTACCGCATGATCACCTGGCGCGGTCTGCTTTGCGGCTCTCCTTTGGCGTTGGCGCTCGGACCAGGGGGGCCCACTCTGTGTGCCCTTTCCACTCTGCAAGATCTGGTCAGACCTAGCGCTTCTGGTAACTCCGTCTCGCAGATGCCCTGGAGGAGCTGCGGTCTAATATGCTCAGGCAGTCCCACTATCCTTAAATTGTTTCTTCTGGACCGATTCTCAAGATCTTCTAAGCGGTCTCTGAGTTTTGTGTTATCTCGCATTAGGTCTCTAATGCAGGTATGTGCCCCTGCTGATTCATCCTCCATGAGACCAACCCGCTGCTCCAATTCATCTAGTCGATTGCCATGAGATGTCACCTCATTTTGGAGTTTTTGGAGCGTTGTTGTGACTGTGGCTATTAAGGATTCTCTGATGTCGGGGGCCAGTTGGGTAGCTACCTCAATTGCCAGCTTCCGATAATCAATCTGTGAGTCAGTCATTACCGACGGCGATAGCACTTCCCTCTGAATTTCTGGGCTCTGAGACCGGCTCTGTGAAAGTGGTGGCTGCAGCGGCGCCGCCATCTTGGATGGCCCCTCACCTCGTGTGCTGTGCTCGGCCGGACAGGAGATCTCTCTGCTGCCGCTCCGGAGGAGATATCTCTCCATAAACCTCCCGGTTCTTGTCCCCCACCTCTCCTCCTAATGCCTGGGTGTTTATATCCTGCGGGTGTGTGGCGTAGATGGGTTAGGGGATCAGGGCTTCAGGAGCTCATGCAGCTCCGTCCTCACATCCCAGCGCCGGAACCGGAAGTCCTCTGAAACTTTTATTGTATTTTTTACAACTTTTATTTTTACTTTTTTGACACTTTTTTTGACACTTTTCTTTAGTCCCACTAGGGGACTTGAAGGTCCAAAAGTTTGTTTGATGTTCTAATACATTGCACTACCTATGTAGTGCAATGTATTAGAACTGTCAGTTGTTCACTGACAGCAAGCCGATCAGGCTCCGCCTCTGGGCGGGGCCTAATCAGCTTACGTAATGGCAGACAGGAGTCCATTGTTAGGGCTCCTGTTGCCATGGTAGCAGTCGCCAGCCTTGCCATCGCGTGGCAAGGCTGCCGATTTGCTACAAACCTCTAGAATGCAGCGATCACAATGGATCGCTGCATCGAAGGGGTTAATGCCAGGAATCGGAGCTAGCTCCGGTTCCTGGTGATCCATCGGGGTGTCCGCTGTAACATACAGCGGACACCCACTGCTGATGACGCCGGCTCAGCTTCTGAGCCGGAAGCTGAGCCGGCGCCATCTTGTCGATGGTACCGGAAGCCTCCTGGGCCCCGCCGACGACGGGGCATAGGAGGATTCCGTTACAGGCTGATCAGGAGGTAAGCATTAGCCCTCCGATCGCCTTTGCAGCCACCGGCAACCCAGCGATCACGTTGCTGGGGCGCCGGTGGCTATAAACTCCTCACATGCTGCGATCGCTATTCAACGCAGCATGTGAGGGGTTAATCGGTCGGATCGGAGGCTAGCTCCGGTCCTGGC
This sequence comes from Rhinoderma darwinii, assembly GCF_050947455.1. Classification (NCBI taxonomy): domain Eukaryota; kingdom Metazoa; phylum Chordata; class Amphibia; order Anura; family Rhinodermatidae; genus Rhinoderma; species Rhinoderma darwinii. Next base: position 95,228,448 of record NC_134691.1, on the reverse strand, counting down.
CGATACCTCAGGGTGCCAGCTGTAACATACAGCTGTCACCCGGCGGTGATGTCGCTGGCTCAGCTCCTGAGCCAGCTTCATCTCCATGACGTACAGTTACGTCGAGATGCGGGAACAGTCCATCTCCCATGACGTAACTGTACGTGATTTTGCGGGAAGGGGTTAAGAGGGATAAGGGACGGTAACAGGTACATACTCTAGGGTCTTTGCCTTCCTTTGTTATGACCGTGATATGAGCCTGTACCGTTTCTCCAGGGAGCGGGACACTGCTGAGATTGGGTTGAAAGCTTGTACCAAGGGTCCAAGAAGCAACTCAGAGTATTTATTTTAGTAGGAGACTGTAAAGCCGACAGGTCCTAGAACTTTGCTCGGTTTCATGGACTTAAGTTCAAGGGTCACCTCTTCCATACCTCAAGTAACACTGCTTGAGCCAGAAGGATCGAGGGTAGACCTGTGTCTGTGAGCTAGTGCTCTATAATCAAATGTAAGGGTGGGCTTAGCAATAGAAAAAAAGGAGTTTATCAAATCTGTCTGGACAACTCCCGATACTGACTCGTTATAGATGAGGGACTCATTCAGTCACCATTGCCAGGCCCTGGGTAACATAATGGGGATAGTCAAGGAAACATGAAGCATGGTGTGATCCAATAAAGTTATCGAATAAATGGAACAGGAGCAAATTATGGGGACATCCGCATGGCATATAAAAAAAATAATCCATCCTAGAGTAAACATTGTGGACAGGGGAGTAATCCGTGTAATGACGAGAGTATTGATTACAATTCCTCCAAATGTCTACCAGTTGGTGAGTATGGCAGAGACACTACACTTGGAGAGGATATTATCTAGGGCAGTCAATTGGTTTGTGTTGGCTAGGTACACATTATCAAGTGTGAACAATTTACCCAATAGCTTCCCTTTAATAAATAGGAACCAGCCCTCAACATTTGCACAAATTGATCCCAGCTTCTATGGCACCTCTCTGGAGAGTAAAATGCTCATTCCTCTTCATTTACAAATAACAGCTTTGATAAGAATCAGGGTACTTTGGAAATTTGAAAGAGGGCACCGCATTGCTACAAAAGAGTAGCATTCATTCAAGAGTTTTTTGAATGAAGACCACTTATACTTTCTTTATCCACAAAAGACGGAGGAGAGACAACCTTTTCTCAGGAGTGTTCAATCCTATGACATTATTGCCAAAGAAAAATGCAGTCCATTGCATAACAGCTGGAAGGAGAAGGAAATAGAGGAGGGGAAAAAGGGTGGGGGCAGAGGTAGAGGAAATGGAAGGGAAATACAAAGGGAGAGAGGAGGAAGAAATAGATTAAGATGAACAAAAGGGAGCAAAGAAAAAAAGAAGAAAGGAAGTCTGGGAACGGAGTACAATTTATTGTTGACTAAAAGAAAAGCCCACTATACTTGTAATTATTTTTACATGTGGGTTGATAAATATTAATTGGACGTTTATGCTTTTTATTATTATTAATAATAATAATAATAATCATAATATTATTGTTGTTTTATGTTATTTTATGTTAATTATGTGGGCGCTGCTAATATTTTGTATTTATCGCAGGTACACCGGATTATTACTGGCAAATTCATCACGCACAATTTTATGCTAAAAACAAGTTCAGATTTTTATTTAAAGGGAAGAAAGGTCCTGGATTCTCCACTGGTGGATTTTCAATTGATGACACTAATTTATCAGAAACTGAATGCCCTGAAAATGTTTGGCACATCAGAAATGCTAATAGAGTTTCAACTCAGACATTCATTTTTAGCCCCCCATTATACTCTAAAGATGGATATGCATACCAAATACAGTTGTATATAGATCCAAGTGTAACAAGTTTCAGCCTCCTAGCGTACTTGTATTTGATATCAGGAGCTAATGACAATACTCTTCAGTGGCCTTGTCCTTGGAGACAAGCCACAGTGGAGATTCTGGATCAAAATCCAAATGCTCAACAACGTACATCAAATATGAAGACTATTACAACTGATCCAAACCTGCTTTCCGAAGGTTAGTATTATATATTTAATCTACATTACATTCAGGGCCGCTATCAGGGCAATACAAGGGGTTTAGTAGTAGAAGGCCTATAGACTTCTATGAAAATATGAGGTCTGTGTTGTTTCACATATTAAGTAACACGGGCCCAAATTGTTAAAAACTGCAGTGCTACTGAGACCACTGCAGGAAGATCTACTTATTGGAGGCAGGCTAGGAAAACTATACGGCAGGCAGTTGTAGCGCACAAACAAATGTCTGCAATATATGTGGTAAAGTAGGCCCACCTCCACCCTACCATTTGGTCAGGCAGGCAGAAACCACTGGGATTAGGGATTTAGGAGGGCCTATGACACATCTGACTGATAAAGTGTTTGCAGTGCAGGAGCTGAACTTGGTTATGTTAATACCTGAAGGGCCTTTAGCCTACATTTCCCTGAAGCAGATGTGTTTTCCAATATCCCAAAACCTCCTTTTGTCCTTCCCTCAGTAGGAAGGTAGCAAAGCAAGCAGACCATAAGTAGTTTAAATCTCGAGGCGGGAGTCAGAGCTAGCGAGACCACCTACTAGCCAACGAGAAGCCTCTTCTACAAAGCTCCTCCTGTGAGAGAGGGTGGGTCTATCTTCTACACAACTGTAGCAACCTCAGACTTCTGGATTTTCAGAAGAGACTTCCATATTTCTATTGTTGCCTATGTGACTGCCACCTGGAGATTAGCAGTGTGTTACTGTAATATATATTGTAATCTCATGATTCAAGTGATAATACAGTTTCTCTTTTATTTCCTCCTGTCATGATGACTTTGCCGCAATCTTTATTACCCCTGCCACCCTTCAAACTCTTACATGAAATACCCACTCTGCCCTTTCACTAATCGTATCCATTGAAAACAAGTCATCCTTTGGGGATGGAGGCAAGAAAAGACAGACTTTGTAGTTGGGCTTCCAATACTATTACACTGCAGTGTAGAGGGTCATACTTTTTTTCACAATGAAGGTCTGATTCCATAAGCAAATTAAGTTCTGCATAGGTGATGGGGTAGATGAAAAATTTATTATGCCATTGCTAGTGTTTACATCTTAAACATGGCTTCATATTTGCTGTTCTATTGCATTTGCCTTTTTACGGATTCATTTTTTGGTAATTTTATTGATAACAGGAGGCTTTTATGTCTGGGATAATCGAGAATAGTTGGGATCGATGCTATATTTGAGAATCGGACAGCTTATAAACGAACAGGAGGATATGGATTCTACATGTTCATGACTAGAGACTGGTTTTTCATAAAAGACTTCTTAAAAGGAGGAGATATTTTTATTTCTATTTCTATGAATGGTAAGTCAATTAATATCTAAATTATATTTTTGACTGTTTGTTTATTAGCAAGTTTGACAAACCTGGAGATTCCAGCAGTATCCCTCCCCATAAATATTTCTTAGAACAACATAAATCATGTTACATATTTTAATTTCTGTATTAATACATTATAACATATTTTCTAATTATCTATGAAATCAGACAAAAGCCCTTTACATAACCGACAAAAAACTATAACAAATAAGTTTGCAATTCAAAGGAGACGATGTAAATGGCAGACAAGGTATGATACGTAGTTCATCCCTACATGAGCAGTAAGCGGTAGTTACTGGCCGTTGCGGTGACATCATTATGGGCAACATAACAGCCAACGATTGGCTGCCATGGCCAATTCGGTGATGCATGACATGTCATCACCTTGAAATGATGACAGGAAGTGATGGGGGATCCCAGTGTCATGGTCTAAGTTCGCTGCCAGCATCATCTACTTACCTTCTTCTGGCGTCTTCCTCCTGGTCCACACTGCTCTTCTCATTTTAGCTCAGTGTCTGGCGGCCACATGCGCTCTACTCTGGGTCCTAGTGTGCATGAGCTGACTCTTGCCTACTTAAAGATCCAGTGTGCACCAATTTATTTCTACCCAGCTTCCCCTGGATATTTAATGTCCTCTCTTTCCTTACTTCTTTGCCAGAGCAATTTGGTTCATACTAGTGTTCCATGTGTTCCTAGTGTTCCGCGTGTCAGTCTGAGAGCCACATCTAAACATGTAGTCACATCCTGTCTACTCCATTATAATATAAAAAAAATTGTAATCACCCAAAAAAAATTGTTTTTGGTATCGATAAATTGACCAGAAATATATAGTCAATGCTAATACAATTAGCACCAAAGCAGACCCATATCATTATATTTCCTCCGCCATGCTTAAAGAGGCTCTGTCACCAGATTTTGCAACCCCTATCTGCTATTGCAGCAGATCGGCGCTGCAATGTAGATTACAGTAACGTTTTTATTTTTTTAAAAAACGAGCATTTTTGGCCAAGTTATGACCATTTTTGTATTTATGCAAATGAGGCTTGCAAAAGTACAACTGGGCGTGTTTACAGTAAAAGTACAACTGGGCGTGTATTATGTGTGTAAATTGGGGCGTTTTTACTTCTTTTACTAGCTGGGCGTTAGGAATGGGAGTGTATGATGCTGACGAATCAGCATCATCCACTTCTGTTCGCTAACACCCAGCTTCTGGCAGTGCAGACACACAGCATGTTCTCGAGAGATCACGCTGTGACGTCACTCACTTCCTGCCCCAGGTCCTGCAACGTGTCGGCCACATCGGCACCAGAGGCTACAGTTGATTCTGCAGCAGCATCAGCGTTTGCAGGTAAGTAGCTACATCGACTTACCTGAAAACGCCGATGCTGCTGCAGAATCAACTGTAGCCTCTGGTGCCGATGTGTCCTCGCTCGTCCGACACGATGCAGGACCTGGGGCAGGAAGTGAGTGACGTCACAGCGTGATCTCTCGAGAACACGCTGTGTCTGCACTGCCAGAAGCTGGGCGTTCTGAAGAGAAGTGGATGATACTTCTCGTCACAACGCCCAGCTAGTAAAAGTAGTAAAAACGCCCCGATGTAACACACATAATACACGCCCAGTTGGACTTTTACTTTAAACACGCCCAGTTGTACTTTAGAAAGCCTTATTTACATAAATATAAAAATGGTCATAACTTGGCCAAAAATGCTTGTTTTTAAAAAATAAAAACGTTACTCTTATCTACATTGCAGCGCCGATGTGCTGCAATAGCAGATAGGGGTTGCAAAATCTGGTGACAGAGCCTCTTTAACAGAAAGTATCAAGCATTCATCCAGCATTCTGTAATTTGCTCTATGTTCTTTTGTTTGACCCAAATACCAAAAACTTAGGCTCATCTGTCTTTTTGCCAGTTGCATATGGCTTTTTTGGTGCAAGCCCTTCTGGTCAGTATCCCAGAGTTGTTTTTTCTCTTAGAGAGAACACCGGTATATGGCATGCAATATTTAAGACAACTCAGAAGGGCTATAGAGGACCTAATGTTGTTACCATCCTGTGCAGCTATCCACAATTCCTTTGTTAGCAAGCTAATATATGGAATATTCTTTATTTTAAAAAATGTATATGTATACATATATATCTGCTTCTAAGCATGCCCCAACGGGCATCTAAAAAACTGCTATCTGAAACTTATTTTTACCACCAGACCTTCCTTTTTGTACAGTCATCAGATGAACTCGAGCTATAAATTTGTTACATCTAAATATTGCATGAAAAATTCCAGCCACAGTTTATCTCTGGACCATAAGAGCCACATTTTATGAATGGTATCCTTTAACAAAATATATATTTATGCACTGTAAAATTCTTTACTTGTTTTTTATAATCTCTCAACAGACATCTCGGATTTGGCAAAAACACAGCCTGTACCTTCACCACTTAGCACTCCATCACCAGAACCTGAACTTTGTACTGAAAATGTGTGCTACAATGATGGTGTTTGCATTATGGAGAATTCCAAACCAGCATGCAGGTACGGTTTAGTTCATGAAAGCGCTTTTGCACAGACAAAAATGGGGCAATGTGGCAGTCAAATTATTAATGTAATTATCTTAGGCTATGTTCACACAGAGTTTTTTGATGCGGAAACCGCGTCGCAAAACTTGTCAAAAACGGCCCGAAAATGCCTCCCATTGATTTCAATGGGAGGCGGAGGCATCTTTTCCCGCGAGCGGTAAAACTGTCTCACAGCAGAAGGAAGGGACATGCCCTATCTTCGGGCGTTTACGCCTCTGACCTCCCATTGACATCAATGTCAATGGGAGGCAGAGAAAGCGTATTTTGCAGCGTTTTATACCCGCGGCGCTCAATGGCCGCTGCCGAAAAACGCTGTGAAAATCGGCGTGCAGGGAGAGGAAAATCTGCCTCAAACTTCCAAACTGAATTTTGAGTCAGAATTTGCGCTTGCAAAAAACTCCATGTGAACATAGCCTAAAAGTGGAACAGTAAAATCAGAACTTTCATATTCTAACCTGCATTAAAAAAATTAAAGCAGTGATATGATGTCATACTACTTTATACAGAGTAAGCCCATTATGCTCATTCAACCAGAAAAAATACTCGGCCTCATGCCTACAACTAGTGCAGACTTAAGGTCCTTTTACACGTGGCATTAATCTGGCAAATGAGCGTTCATATGAACAATCGTTCCTGATCATTGCGCTGTGTAAACAGGGCAACAATCAGCCGATGAATGAACAAACGCTCGTTCATCGGCTGATCATATCGCTTATGTAGCACAAATTGTTTTCATTGTCGGCAGCACATCTACCTGTGTAAACAGGGAGATGTGCTGCTAACACGATTGGAATGCATGTGGACAAGCAATCGTAGTAACGTTCGCTCGTCCCCATACATTACTGATCATAGCTCATTGTGAAAGGAGCAAATAAGCGCCGATCAACGAGACAGCTCAATGATCGACGCTCGTTCTTACGGCCCATATTTTCAAATGTAAATGGCAGAAAAAATAGATCCAGAGTTTATAGAAAATCTCCAAACCTCTCATAGTATAGAAAAAAAATCCTCCCGACGCGTAATAAGCGCTACAACGTTAGGCAAATACGGATTTTATCTTGGGACAGGGAAAGATCCTGTGTCATAGATATAGAAGGACTACATTGCTTGAGTGGACAGTGGGTGATGGGGGGGGGGGTTGATATACGTAAAGAGCAAGAAAAAAGGATGCAAATGTAGCATATTCTAAATTGCTTGCCCCTCATGTATCAATGTAGTTTAATCCAAAAACACTAGTTAAGGAATTTGTTCACTAAAGGGAATGTAAATAGATCGTGTGATCTTCATATTAGGGATATGTAATGGCAAAAATACATAATATATAAATATGTCTATACGACAAGCAGTGGCGGATTAAGAAGACCATGGGCCCTGGGCTGTTAACCAAACTTGGGCCCCCCTTCTCCACCGCCACCCTGCCGCGCCGTAACTATTGCAACATACTGACAGTATCACACTGTGCAGGGACACAGCGCCAACCCCCATGTAGACAGCGCCGCACACACACACCCCTGTAGATAAAGCCACACACACACACCCCCCTGTAGATAAAGCCACACACACACACACACACACCCCTGTAGATAAAGCCACACACACACACACCCCTGTAGATAGAGCCACACACCCCTGTAGATAGCGCCACACACACAACCCCCTGTAGAGAGCGTCACACAGCCCCCTATAGATAGCATCACACAGCCCTCCCCTTGTATATAGTGCCACACAGCGCTCCCCCCCTTGTATATAGTGCTACACAGTGTCGCTGCAGCCCTGGGATGACATTTTATCCCATATGACTGCTGCAGCCTGTGATTGGCCTGTGATTGGCTGCAGCGGTCACATGGGGTGAAACGTCATCCCAGGAGTCCGGCCCGGACGAAAAAACAGAATTCTGGGCAAGTATAAGATTTTTATTTTTTCTAAATTGTGTTACATAACATCTGTTATTTGTTGCGGGTTTTACCTCCCATTGAGTTAAATGGGGAAAACCCGAAACAAATGAGCAGCGTTTACGCAAATACAATTGATATGCTGCGGAATAAAAAACCGCACCGCAGGTCAATTTCTGAGCTTTTTATTTCCCGCTTATCATTTACGCAGCGTGTGATGAGAATTGTTCACATCTAATCTACTCTGCTGCTACTGTATTAGGGCTTGTCCACACTTAACGGAATTGCTGCGTATTTTCCGCCCGGAAAATACACAGAATACCGTAGCAGCAAAGTGAGTGAGATTTACCAAATCTCATCCAGACGCTGCGTAAAATTTCCAACCAGACATTTTGTCCTGCGGTGCGTATTTCTCGTGCTGAAAGTGGACAGAATTGCTGCGTTTTTTCAGAGGAGACGTCACCATCTCCCAACACTGAGAAAAACGCCGCAAAATACGCACCACTTACTGCAGTAAAAACCACAGGAAATGGTGCTTTTTTCTGTAGCGGAATTTCTGCTAGTTTCTGCGGAATTTCTGCTGAAATATATATATAATATATATATATATACACATACACACACTATACATATGTATGTGTATATATACACTCTATCTCTATCTCTATCACAGACACACAAAGTACGCACATTATGCACAAAGTACGCACATTATGCACAAAGTACGCACAGTACACAAAGTACGCACATTATGCACAAAGTACGCACATTATGCACAAAGTAGGCACATTATGCACAAATTAGGCACATTATGCACAAAGTACGCACATTATGCACAAAGTAGGCACATTATGCACAAAGTAGGCACATTATGCACAAAGTCCGCACATTATACACAAAGTACACAAAGTACGCACATTATACACAAAGTATGCACATTATACACAAAGTACACCTTGTAAACACACATGAATATGCACATTAAACACACATGAATATGCACATTAAACACATTGTAAACACACATGCACTTACCTTTTATGTAGGATATTTGTGAGTCTTCACTGCAGCTCTTCTCCTGCTCACAGCCCGACACAGAGCCCACCGACAGTCTCCCCTCCCCCATGTCCCGACAGCTAGCAGCAGGAGGAGAGCTGTTTAGAGCAGGGAAGGGGGGCTGGAGGGGGAGCTTCTAAAGCAGCAGAGACCACGGCTGCTAAGTAGGAACGAAGCTCCCCTCGTCTCATGACAGGTGCGGTCCTGCTAGCGACGCCACTGGGCATGAGGGTGTTCGGGCCCTAATGATAATCCGCTACTGATGACAAGTCTCAAATATATTATGCAAGAGGCAAGGTATATTTCAGATAAATTTGACAATCATTTAGTCATCATTAATGTCCTTTTAAAACGGTCCTTTTAGCATTTTGACTTAAAAAAAAGTTTTAATATAGCGAGCGCTGTATGTAAATTACCAGAGAAGAGTCTTGAGGTAAGTCCAACGACATCCGGTGCATTTGCAGTGCCCAGATGAAACCGAGGCTAGTGCAATTGGACTCATCTAAAGATTCTTCTCTGGTAATTTACATTCAGCGAACGCTATATTATAAAAAAAAATTGTCAAAATGCTAAAAGGACAGTTTTGAGAGGGGCATGTTTAGGACGCTAAACCCCAGCAGCATAAGAACATGCTGGTGGTTTACTGCCCTAAAATCTAGTGACAGGTTCCCTTTAAATGGTACTGTGTTGGGAAGTGATAGATTTCATATCAATATTGTATTGTTTTTTTTCTACCTAAAGTGTTTCGATCTTTTAATAACATTTCACAGTTTAAATCTACATAAATGTTTATATATATATATATATATATATATATATATATATATATATATATATATATATATATATATACATACACACATGCACTATATATGCTTTGTTTATACTGATATTGAATTACATTATGCCCTCAGAAAAACAAAAAAATAGGAGCAATCCGACCTGTTGAGAGCCCCCTGGAAGTCCATTTGCAGCCCTGCAAGAAAGGCCAGCTATGTAAATTAAGTCTTCCTCTGGGCTGATTGGCTAAGCAGGACCACTAGTACCTATTTATGGCACGTTGCGTACTAAAATGCTATAAATGCGACCACATGGCCCTGCTCTTGTATAGGAGTTTGAGGGACGCTTGCTTCTTTTTCTTAGGTCATGTGTTAAATGCTCTACGTTAATAGGATCTATCCTGGTGACAGACTACCTTTAAAGAGATCCTATAATTTTTCTGCTTTATGCCCACATTATAATATGATTTTAAAAGTGAAACTTCAGCCAACAATTTTTTTAATTGGTCAAATAGAACCCCCCCCCCCCCCCCTTTATGTCGAGAATTTAAATTTAGAAAACATACAGTCATGTCCTATTCAGCTGGATGTCAGGGTCCGTATACAACCCCAAACTCCGATTCTGGGAGTTCTGCAGTTGAAGCATCTAATAGTTTTTTCCTTCATAGGTATTTTATATAACTCCCTTGTTTAAAGTGCCTCTGTCCCACAGCACATATTATTCATGACAATAATAATATTAATCATTATCACTTTTTTTTTCTATACAGATGCAAAAACTCTGGAACATGGTGGTATGGAGGTGAATGGTGTGAGAAGAAAATTGCCAGCAGTGGCTATATGGTGACAATGCCTTTATCAGGGCTATTATTTGCGTTTATTGCAGTCATCATATTTTAGTACTTCCAAAAGAGATGAAGTTAATGTGGTCATCCAGCAGATTGAATTTCTGAAAGGCATACTTGTCTACTCCTACTAATTATTTAAAGGAAGATTACATTGTGCCTCACAATACAAATTAGCATATTTCTGAATTAAATATATGTATATGTACATACGTATTTACGTATATAGAGTTGATTCAATTATTTCACCCAATCACGTAAAAAAATTCTCTCTTTTTCTCTCTCTCTTTCTCTCTCTCTTCCTTTCCCTCTTTCTCTCTATATCTCTCTTTCTTTCTCTCTCTCTTTGTAGCTGGAGATGCAAGCGGCTAAAGATGTCTGTGACCAGTGCTATTGATTACTTTTACATTTTAGTGTGGTAGTGTACTGTTTATACTCTGTACCAATTCTTTATTTGTCATTGTGCTCCATGTAGTACAAGTAATTGATTAACACTTATATACCTATGAATGGTTGAAATATTTCGCTTTTCTGAGTGGCTTTTATCTTTTTGGTCTCTATTTAATATTCTACTTTTGATATATTACTTAGATTTTGAATAAAGATTTGTTCCAATTTTCCATATTATTTGTGGAGATTTTAGTTACTCCCATAAGTTGCTCATAGTGTATAGGAATATAAACTTTTTGAGGATCACTACATAATATTGAGAAGGTTATACTTAACTTGGATACCCATCCTTTTACGATTATGTTTTTTTGTTGGTTTGTTTGCTGTCTTTTCAGCTTTTGTATGTTTTTGAGAATGGAGAACTACAACTGCCCCTTCCTAAAAAGTACCAATCGCGGGGGTGATTTAATGAAAACTTGTCAATAAATTTAATTTTGTTATAAGTGGCTGTACTGTACAACAGAGATAGGAACTACATCTTTAAAAATTGTCTAAAACAATTGAAATATTGGTGGAGATTTACAGATGACTGTTTTGTTATATGGGATGAAGATCAGGAAGAGTTGGAGAAATTCCTTTTAGGGAGAAATAAGAATGACGGGAATATACATCTATCATGGGACATTGCTCCTATGAGTATTGACATCTTAGATTTGACCTTTGTTAAGAGGATATTATTTGTACTAGAACTTTTTTGAAAAAGACAGATCGAAACAGTTAGGTTATGTTCACACGCTTAACAAAAAACGTCTGAAAATACAGAGCTGTTTTCAAGGGAAAACAGCTCCAGATTTTCAGACGTTTTTTGAGCAACTCGCGTTTTTCGCGGCTTTTTTTCGCTGTGTTTTTTACGGCCGTTTTCAATAGATTCTATGAAAAACGGCTCCAAAAACGGCCCAAGAAGTGTCCTGCACTTCTTTTGAAGAGCCGTCATTTTACGCGCCGTATTTTGACAGCGACACGTAAAATTATGGGAACAGAACACCGTAAAACCCATTGAAAGCAATGGGCAGATGTTTGTAGGCGTATTAGGGGCGTTTTTTCAGGCATCATTTTAGGCGTAATACGCCTGCATTACGTCTGAAAATAGGCCGCGTGAGCATACCCTTATATACAAAGGGAGAGTTGTCATTTGAACCCCTGGTCAACAAACATACAGAATAAACTGTTTTTAAAGAAAGATTTCACTTTAACCCCTTCCCACTCCTGGACGTACTATTAGGTCATGGCAGCTGTATCATTCGCGCTCCATGACCTAATAGTACGTCTCGGGAGTAACGGCCGTCTCGTACAGCAGCTGTCACAGCACCTACAGCGGGGACCGATCGCTGTGTCCCCGCTGATTAACCACTTAAAAGCCGTGTTCTATAGAGATCGCGGCTTTTTAGGGGTTAAGCTGCCATCGCCGGCCTGCTACACGATAGCGGCCGTCGATGGTGACTATGGCAACCGGACACCAAACAATGGCGTCCGGCTATGCCATAGACGGAAGCCTAGTGGGTCCTGACAAAGTCAGGACCCACTATGCTTGCTGTCAGTGAGTAGCTGACAGTTCTAATACATGGCACTACGCATTTAGTGCAGTGTATTAGAATTGCGATCAGGGCCTCCTGCCCTCAAGTGCCCTAGTGGGACAAAGAATTAAAGTAAAAAAAAAAGTAAAAAAAAGATGTGTAAAAATAAGAAAATAAACGTTTTAAAAGTATTAAAAGTAAAAATCCCCCTTTTTACCTTATCAGTCATTTATTATTAATAAAAATAGATAAATAAACAAATAAACTATACATAATTGGCATCGACGTGTCCGTAACGGCCTGAACTACAAAATTATTTCGTTATTTATCCCGCACGGTGAACGCCGTAAAAGAAAATAATAATAAACCGTACCACAATCACAATTGTTTGGTCACTTCACCTCCCAAAAAATGGAATAAAAAGAGATCAAAAAGTCGCATGTACCGAAAAATGGTACTGATGGAAACTACAGTTCGTTACGCAAAAAATAAGTCCTCGCACGGCTTTATTGATTGAAAAATAAAGTTCTGGCGCTTAGAATAAGGCAACACAAAAAGTGAATGATTGTTTACAAAACGTATTTTATTGTGCAAACGCCATAAGACATAAAAAAAAACTATAAACATCTGGTATCGCCGTAATCGTATCGCCCCGCAGAATAAAGTGAATATGCCATTTATAGCGCACGGTGAACGCTGTAAAAAAAATAGAATAAAAAAACAATAGTAGAATTGCTGTTTTTTAGTCACCACGCCACCTAAAAATAGAATATAAACTGATCAAAAAGCCGCATGCACCCCAAGAAAACTACAATGGATTCCTCAAGGGGTCTAGTTTCCAAATTGGGGTCACTTTTGGGGGGTTTCCAATGTTTTGGTACCACAAGACCTCTTCAAACCGGACATGGTGCCTAATGAAAAAGAGGCCTCAAAATCCACTAGGTGCTCCTTTGCTTCGGAGGCCGGTGCTTCAGTCAATTACCGCCCGAGGGCCACATGTGGGATATTTCTCAAAACTGCAGAATCTGGGCAATATGTATTAAGTTGCGTTTCTCTGATAAATCCTTTTGTGTTATAAAAAAAATGGTATAAAAAAAGATTTTCTGACAAAAAAAATAATTTAAATTTCACCTCTACTTTGCTCTAAATTTCTGTGAAACACCTAAAGGGTTCATAAACTTTCTAAATGCTGTTGTGAATACTTTGAGGGGTCTAGTTTCTAAAATGGGGTGTTTGATAGGGGTTTCTAATATATGGGCCCCTCAAAGCAACTTCAGAACTGAACTGTAACCTAAAAAAATAAATAAATTAGGCAATACTTCGATTCTTACATTATACTGATAATGAGCCGTGCCCACCCCGAGATGACCCCAGTTTTGACCGTTTGTATAATCGGAGACCCCTATTAGACCGTTTCAGTGCCCGGTTTTCCCAAGCATACACCCCCGAGAAGTGTATTTCTATTGATGAGTCCCTGGCACATTTTAAAGGGAGGGTTAAATTCCGCGAGTACCTGCCGGGTAAGAGGGCAAGGTATGGCGTGAAGATGTATAAGCTGTGCGAGAGTGCATCAGGGTATACCTACAGATTTAGGATATATGAAGGAAAGGCCACCCCCAAACCAGACTGCATCCTGGACTACAATAGGTACATGGGAGGGATGGACTTGTCAGATCAAGTCCTGAAGCCCTACAGCGCCATGCGGTGTGGTATAAGAAGCTGGCCGTGCACATCATACAGATGGCATTGTACAATGCGTACGTGCTACATCGATGTGCAGGCCAGAGGGGAACTTTCCTGGAATTTCAAGAGGTGGTTATCAAGAACCTAATCTTTAGGGACCAAGAAGGGGGGGGGACACCCAGTACTTCTGGAAGCGAGGCCACACGCATCGTACCAGGGTGGCAACACTTTCCAGGAGAAGTTACCCAAACTGGCAAGAAGGGAAAAAGTCAAAAGAGGTGCAAAGTCTGCTATAAGAGGGCGATAAGGGATGACATAATATATCAATGTGACACGTGTCCCGAATAACCAGACCTCTGTATGAAAGAGTGTTTTAAAATTTATCATACATCCCTTGGTTTATAATTTACCCCAATTTTACTTACCCTGATGCACTCCGCACAGCTTATCCCCCCTCGTCTTTCCCTCTGGGCCCTGCTGTGTGCCCAGGCAGCTGATAACAGCCACATGTAGGGTATTGCCATACCCGGGGGAACCCACATTACAGTTTATGGGGTGTAGGTCTCCGGTCAAAATGCTCACTACACCTCTAGATGAATGCCTTAAGGGTGTAGTTTTTAAAGCGGGGTCACTTCTTGCGGGTTTCAACTGTACTGGTACCTCAGGGGCTTCTGCATACATGACTTCGCACTAGAAAATCCCCAGTAGGCCAAATGGTGGTCCTCCCATGGGCCCAAACGGCAGTTTATCACCACAAATGGGGTATTGTGGCACTCAGAACAAATTGGGCAACAAAATGGAGTATTTTATTTCTTGTGAAAATAAGAATTTTTGAGCTAAAACGACATATTATTGGAAATAATATTTTTTTTTAAATTCCCAGCCCAATTCAAATAAGTTCTGTGAAGAAACTATGGGGTCTAAATGGTCACATTACCCATAAATGAATTCCTTGAGGGGTGTAGTTTCCAAAATGGGGTCATTTGTGGTTGGTTTCTATTGCTTTGATACCTCTGGGGCTCTGCAAATGCGACATGGCACCCGAAAACCAAA
The DNA here is from genome assembly GCF_050947455.1 of Rhinoderma darwinii. NCBI lineage: Eukaryota > Metazoa > Chordata > Amphibia > Anura > Rhinodermatidae > Rhinoderma > Rhinoderma darwinii. The sequence goes on along the minus strand of NC_134691.1, from coordinate 95,213,232 downwards.
CCAGCAAAATCTGCACTCCAAAGAACACACAGCGCTCCTTCCCTTCTGAGGCCTTCCATGGGCCCAAACGGCAGTTTATCGCCACAAATGGGGTATTGCTGCACTCAGGAGAAATTGGGCAACAAACTGGGGTATTTTGTTCCCTGTGAAAATAAGAAATTTTGATAAAAAATGACATCTTATTGGAAAAAATTAATTTTTTTTCATTTCACAGCCCAATTCAAATAGGTGCTGTGAAAAAACTGTGCGGTCAAAATTGTAACAACAACCATATTTGAATTCCTTGAGGGGTGTAGTTTCCAAAATGGGATCAATTCTGGTGGGTTTCCATTGCTTTGATACCTCTGATGCTCTGCAAATGCGACATGGCACCCGAAAACCAATCCAGCAAAATCTGGACTTCAACAAACACATAGCTCTCCTTTCCTTCTGAGCCCTCCCATGGGCCCAAACGGCAGTTTATCACCACAAATGGGGTATTGCCGCATTAAGGACAAATTGGGCAACAAAATGGGGTATTTTGTTCCCTGTGAAAATTAGAAATTTTGATCACAAATGACATTTTATTGGAAAAAAATGTCATTTTTTTCATTTCACAGCCCAATTCAAATACGTGCTGTGAAAAAACTGTGCGGTCAAAATGGTAACAACAACCATAAATGAATTCCTTGAGGGGTGTCGTTTCCAAAATGGGGTCACTATTGGGGGATTCCTACTGTTTTGGCACCTCAACACCTTTTCAAACCTGGCATGCTGCCTAAAATATATTCTAATAAAAAAGAGGCCTCAAAATGCACTAGGTGATTCTTTGCTTCTAGGGCTTGTGTTTTATTCCACTAGAGCCACATGTGGGACATTTCTAAAAACTGAAGAATCTGGACAATACATATTTAGTAGTGTTTCTCTGGTAAAACCTTCTGTGTTACAGAAAAAAAATTGAATAAAATTTAAATTCAGCAAGAAAAATGAAATTTGCAAATTTCACCTCCACTTTGCTTTAATTCCTGTGAAATGCCTGAAGGGTTAAAAAAACTTTCTAAATGCTGTTTTGAATACTTTGAGGGGTCTAGTTTTTAAAATGGGGTGTTTTATCAGGGTTTCTAATACATAGGCCCCTCAAAGCCACTTCAGAACTCAAGAGGTACCTTAAAAAAAGGCTTTTGAAATTTTCTTAAAAATATGAGAAATTGCTGTTTATGTTCTAAGCCTTGTAACGTCCAAGAAAAATAAAAGAATGTTCAAAAAACAATGCCAATCTAAAGTAGACATATGGGAAATGGGAAGTAGTAACTATTTTGGGTGGTATAACCGTCTGTTTTACAAGCAGATGCATTTAAATTCTGAAAAATGCTATTTTTTCAAAATGTTCTCTAAATTTTGCAATTTTTCACCAATAAACACTGAATATATCGACCAAATTTTACCACTAACATGAAGCCCAATGTGTCCCGAGAAAAGAATCTCAGAATCGCTTGCATAGGTTTAAGCATTCCGACGTTATTACCACATGAAGTGAAATATGTCAGATTTGAAAAATTGGCTCTGAGCCTTAAGGCCAAAACTAGGCTGCGTCCTTAAGGGGTTAAAATTAGGATTTTAAAGAACATTTTATTCTGTGCAATAGAAGAACTAGGAGAAAAAAAAAACAGCTTCTGATATTAGTAAGTCTAGGGAGGAACCAAAAAATTAAAATAACATAATACCTTATGTATAACAAATTTAAGTCATGATGGTATGCAAATGAAAAAAATCATGGAAAAACACTGGCATGTTTTGACACATCAGTAGGGCCCGATCTATTTGCAAAACCTAAGATGGTGTATAGACAGGCAAGAACTATAAAAGTCATTTGAATTTCAACAACAAAAAATGAACATACTTCTCAAAAGATTTTTGACCCTATAAAAGATGCAAAACGTGTAAAATCTTAAAACTTAAAAATCTAGCAACCAAGGTGAAGACGGAGATAGAACAACATACAGATGTGTCCATCCTTAACTTTGCTTGCATTTAGCTAAGGACTCCAAATTCTCTAAGCAGCCAACCCAGTCTGATATATAGAGATAGAAGAAGCAAGAAAAATAACAGATGAGAGACTGACATATGGAATACCATAATGGAGCACATGGGAAACTTTCGTTTTGGCTGGAGTGAAACATTTAAGAAGCTTTTTGTGCAAGGGCAACTTGAAAAAGTATGATTATTCTTACGATCAGAATCTATGCAGTCCTCTCTTCTTTCATATCTTTCCCCAGATTTGTCTCTAAGGCTGGGTTCACACGACCTATTTTCAGGCATAAACGAGGCGTATTATGCCTCGTTTTACGTCTGAAAATAGGGCTGCAATACGTCGGCAAACATCTGCCCATTCATTTGAATGGGTTTGCCGACGTACTGTGCAGACAACCTGTCATTTACGCGTCGTCGTTTGACAGCTGTCAAACGACGACGCGTAAAAATACAGCCTCGTCAAAAGAAGTGCAGGACACTTCTTTCAGACGTAATTTGAGCCGTTCTTCATTGAACTCAATGAAGCACAGCTCATAATTTACGGCTGTCAGAGAAGCCTCGCAAAATGCGAGGAGGAGCATTTACGTCTGAAACGAGGCAGCTGTTTTCTTCTGAAAACAGTCTGTCTTTTCAGACGTAAAAGCCTGCTACCGTGTGCACATACCCTAATATAGAGCGAAGTGTGAGCGGCTTATTGAGGTCAAGACCATTGTTTTATATAGGATGTAGTTCACACCTTTGAAAATACATATTTGTCCTTGCGTAATTGACAGCAGCACTCCAGCCACAATAATGATCTGATCTCCACGAAAGGAGGTGGTTCAATTTATCAGTTCACTGTGACCCACTGTGGTGACACCCTTTTATACACATAGCCTGAGTCACATTTATATTCTTATAGGATGGAACATATGACTGAACTTTGAATATTTGGAACATTTAACATATATTTGGAATAGAGATGAGCGAACCGAAACATCCAAACTCTGTTTCGGTCCGAACTTTGGCATAAGTTCGGTCCATCGCAAACACTAACCTAGTGCGGTTCTTTTCAGCCGAACCTGGTGGAATCACTAATATTAAAGATTGCGTAGAGGAGGAAAGATCACATGACCTCAGGTCAGCCCATAATGTCTTGCAAAAAACTCTCCCAGCCAATCAGGAGGCAGTATAGGGTTGAGGTCAGAGCCAGTATAAAAGGCTAAGCACCATGCTTCAGCAGCCACTTTAGGCAGAGAAGCTAAAAGATCTCTGTGACAGA